>NW_019102577.1:0-32212 GCF_001856785.1 Myzus persicae | reverse complement strand
TTAGAAATGTAAGTGCTTATTGAGCGAGTGTTAAAGTTTCGATTTATGCGTGTTGTATTGCATTGTATTTTTCAACAGTATCTAAAATGATTTACAAAGTCCCGTGTGATTCCGTACTTGTGACAATACCTAGACTATATTTTAGTTTTAATAAAAATCATAACTAAAATACAAAATAATTTTGTAAAATTCTTGCGAGAAATAAACAATATGCAATAAGCACAATCGAACCTATCCAAACGAATCTTGACCAAACGAATAAGATGAGGATCTTGTTATAATCGTATATATACTTTCGAAATGCCTCTTGTTACCTATTAGCCTTGTACACATTGCAGTGTGATTGATGTATGTATATACCTAACAACCTGGGTATGGTAACCTAATAACCGAAAGGTTACCTACAGTGCTAATACTACGCACGTTACTACACCACGAGTTACTGTGCCGCGGAAAAACGTCCAGACCCGTCCGGGCGTGATCTGTAGGCATACCCAGCAACACGTGTGCTTGTTAAGTGTCTGTGGACAAAGTGTCGTGTGGCATATACGTATAGTAATGTTATGGAGACGTGGCGTGTGCTTAACTATGTTCTCGTCGTGAAAGTATAATATAAGCGGAAATAATGTTTCGTTATCGTGTTTTTAGTTGGTTATAAACACAAACCGTTCTGTGATCCATTATTGCGGGTTATAAAATTATCATATTATTATTATTGACGAGTATTGTTTTGTTATACGACATAATATACATCCTGTTTTCCGTGCGCGATCAAAGCCCATACATATCGATCTTTTGTGGAGGAAACAAACAATTGCTACTTTTGTGTGTAAAAGATAATATAAGATACGTCATCATATATTATGCCAAAGTATTATTATACTACTATTCATTTCTGGTCTTAATAATAATAATAGATTTATGTTACTAGAAATTGCATTAATGGTTACATACTGCAGGTATTTTTAGATACAAAAGGAAAATCTAGCATTGCTCGTTACTGAGGTAAAATCTCCTATTCCAGTGTAAGCGAGTATAGGTACTTACTCAAAGTATCCCAAACTTATGATGATAACAGACACCTATACATCATGGAATTACGATAATATTAAAACCAAAAACATTTTTGTGAGTGGCTTATACTTAGTATCTATATGTATACATTTTTAGATTTTAATTTAAATAATAAAATAGAATATGAAAGGTATGAATATCTTTTAATTTTTCATCTTCTTATAAATTAGTGTAAAACCAATTTTTTAGCTTATATTTAAAAAAAGTAGCTAGTACAACATTTCATAAATTATTCATTAATTTTCCATTGGGAATCATTTGTAGAGACTTTAAAAGAATTTGTATGTGCGACGTACGTATTCACTCTATGTAGCCCACGTGCAGCATAAACAAAACTCGATTCACTCAAAATCATTTATTTATGTTTTGAGAAATCATAGAGTAAAATCATCCATTGCAAAATCAAAGAGAATAATATTTTCAAGGATATGATTCGTCTACATTTTTCTCAAAACATTCAGTAGGCATCAATTTAAATGTTTGAAGTCAAAAAATAATAAAATATAAAACACTAATGTCAAACTCTCAAAAATAATTTTATCCTCTATAACTTTTACATGAATTTATTCAAAGATAATTTAAAAATCATGAAAAACGATTTTACATTAATGTGTTTTACACCTATTTCTGAGAGAGAAAACAAATATTCCTTTGACAGTTTGACTATAGGCTCTTAATTACTTGTGGTTTTACTATTTAAATAGAAATATATACCATTTTGAAACATCTACGTTTGCATTTAGCTATATTTGAACTAAATTACAATACTGTAAACACAATACAATACCGGTACGCGGTATGGTTTATATATTACGACCGACTTCAAAAAATTTAATCCTAGCCCCTGTAATACTATTACTATTAGCTGATCCCGTGCACTTTGTTGCCGGGAAAAAATTTCAACTTTTGCACTATTCAAACTTTGTTTAATTTGTTATATTTTGGAAGATATTACTGGGCTAGTCGAACATTTGTTTGTCTGGTGTTTTTTCTGCGTTATTATCAAAAACGATATTTTTTTTAAATAATAATAATTTTATATTTAAATAATAATTTGGCAACTTCGCATCCAATTTCACTCGCAATCGTACGCTTTTGAATAGTCAAAAGCATGATTATTTGTTATTCCGGCACCGCGCGCAATCGTATGCCCAAAAATGTAAAACGCGCGCAATCGTACTCCATCGATTTAATATACGGTGTTATAGTGTTAAAAATAGAAAGAAATAGAAAAAAGAAAATGTTTAATTTTAAATCGTAAATTTATTAGGCGATATATAATATAAGTGCCTAATTTATTTTTCTTACGGGTATCTAACCAATTGTAAGCAGAAATAAACACATATGCGTTAATGATTTTAATCAACGCGTGGTAAAAATATAGTGACCAAATATCAAATACAGGTTATCCAATCATAATCATAATATCAATTTTGTTTTATTTAACTAGTGGCGACTAAAAATGTCTATTTCAACCGTGAATCTTAAAATGGTTGTTTGACCGTATAAGCACCTCTTTAAAACGTGAGTTTTGGAAAATTCTTTCTGTAGTGCATTTTTACATGGTAGTACGACGATATATGCTGTCAAAATGTTAAGTCTCCAGCTATATCATAGATTAGGAGCTCAGTCATTCGTTTAAGATACGTTCGATTATATGCACACAGAATATATCAGAATAAAATTTGAATTTCTGTTATTTGAAAATAATCATGTACTTACTCTTTATATTTTAAACATTTTCACAATCGCGTTTTTAATCTTTATTATACCTACTTATTAGACTTGAACATATCATATATTATATCATTTAACTGGATAGTTTTTCAATAAAATGACATATAATACAAAAACGAAGAGTCCTTTTGTTATCGTACACCTGCAGCAATTTATTATTACACGATAGTTTGAACAGCTTCTGTTTTATTGGTTTTTACCAAGAATTTGTTACCCTGCGCCACATACATCGATACCTGCGTTGCCGCTTAATTAGTTCTGTCAGATGGGACTTTTCGATTGCTCCATCGCCTTTTCTGTCATAAATATTGTTTGATCGTCATATCGCCGCACTCTGTATTTGTTATATTGTTTTCGCATTGGACGCCCGTGGAGTTCGGCTTATTCCTGTGTAATAATAATAATAATAATAATAATATGATATATTGTATCGTATTCCCCTATATAGGTTGCACAGTTATTTATTAGGAGCCTCGCGAGACGTGTCAACGTTTCTTCTCGGAAATTTCAAACGGCTTCATTTGCAAAATAAGTATACCTACAGAGCTGATGCGTCGCGGGTGTCGTTAAAATATATATATTTTACATATATACGCGTCCGGAAAATTATTTACGGAAATTGCGCTAAAAGGTATTGTGCGGGCAGGCCGCCGGACCCGAACGACGGCAAATACGGCGGCGTCCACAAGTGCCTAACGACCCGCAAAGGTCCATACAAAGAGAAAGGGGGTGGGTTTTCATTAGAAGTGGCTCGGATTACAAAGGCCGCAAATCTGGCAGTGTCAGCGTTCTGTTTGCAGCTCCCTTCCACGAGTTTCTACCTCCCACTGTACGTCCAAGTAGTCGTAGACAATGATTTAATCAACCGGCGGCGGCGTCCGGCCTCATAATATATATCACACCGCTATACCTCTTCAATTTCACGCGAAATCACTTTACTTCCGGTCATCGTTGCAGCAGCACTGCAGTGTAATGCATAATGCATACAGTACGCAATATATAACACTAAAGTACCGCCACGACACTACGGTCATATTATAATATTATAACAATGCAACCTGCAGGACATTGGACACAGAGACCCGCGCCTGTTTGGACGGAAGAATACATTATGATATAAAATATGCTGTTTCGTATATATATGTACTCGATTTGTTGTTACTTTTTGTGTACTCGTGTTCAAATATGGTTCGAACTCTTACACGTATATTGCTTAACATACTGTGTTGTTTAAATCGCGACATTTTTTTTTTTTTGAATTTTATATATAGCGCACAACAAAAAATTTATGGTATTGCTGCTGTTACATGCAATGAGTGCATTTTTGTTTTAACATTGATCTGTTTTTGGGCTGGGTACAACTTTTTTTTTCTCTAACCGATTTTCGCGAAGCTGATTTTGGTAATGCTGTATCTGTTGCTATAGAAACTCAAATCAACAGTGCAAATATAAAAAAAAATGAATTGAATTCCTAACAAAATGTAGCTGATTACTATATATTTGCTACTATATATTTGTCCACTCCACTATAGTAGGAACCCAAAAACTTATTTGCGGTTCTGCAATTTTCCTTGCAGATGAAAAATATCTATAGTGGCATGCTACTTATAATATATGATACGAACGACATTATTTTTCTAGATATTACATTATCGCCTTAGTTTAAACTGACTCTGGTAGAAAAACTGCTTGAAATGTTTCGCGGTGAAAGATACACATTTACATGTCCGATTGGAAATTGCCAGTCTGCAGGGTGGTGCCCAGCTCAGAAGAGGTATAATTTGTCGACTTTCTCAATGTAGAAGTTGTTTCTCCATAAGCTAAGGATAAACTACAGTATATATCCGATGTCCATCGAACGATTTTAACCAGGTGCCAGTAAACGTACTTTTTCTCGACCCTCACTCAGAAGAATTGGTTTTTTGAACTCTATAATATTCATCATTGTATTCAAAATGTTTTCACAACAATTATTAAACACTAAGCTGGTGTAAAAATAAGCATCAAGATCTAGAGTCTTAAGTATTATACACATTCTGGGTTTTTCCACAATAGAGTATTATACGACCAGTGTAGCTTTATTTATACGGATATACATTATTATTTGAGGTCTTTGAATAATTAGGTAATTGTATTGTTTAAGTTGATTTATTGCTGCAATAGGTACGCTGTTATTAAACGAGACTCACATGATAATAATAATAATAATCATAAAAGTGATAATATCATATTTTATTTTTACATGCTATTATAATCAGCGATATGGATACGTACCGGTACAGGAAACATAAAAATAATACCAACTTAAGAACGATACCACTAGACTAACTAGTTCTTGACTTATATAATAATGTAGAATAATTTATACTGCTGCGTTATGCCCTCGGTAATTAGCGTGGAGCTGCAGTGGTCTGCTGCAGTTTAAGTTTGTAAATGGTTTGCTCTATATCGGTGAACACTGCAGTATTTGTACTGCCCGGATGTCTTGCTGAAAGTTTGACTTGTATCGTCTGTGTGACATCAATAACCTGGGTATAATATTTAAGAAACCGGAATCATGGCGACGGTAACCTAATACTTTACAAACGGCAACCGACACAAATGTTAGTATTACCTATTTAAATAATAATGTAGAATAATAATAATGATAATGATAAAAAAAACCGTCAACAACAAACCATCATTAATTCATGTTTCTTAAGTCCGGAGACTCGCGGGTGTCCCGCTGAGAAATCGGATCCGTTTTGACGTATAATCACTATAAGTACGATTGAGCCGTCTGCGGGTATTATTGGGCAGCCCCCCTCGTCAAATCATCATCGGTGTCCAGCAAAGCCATATTTTATCTACGGCAAAAAAACCTTTACACGAAATCATGAACACATCATGAACAAATAAAATGTGTTTTTTTTCAAAGATTGTATGGAAAAAAAATAAAAACCAGTAGGAAAGTGGCGGTTATTCACACGTTATAATATTCGGTCATTGCAGGCAAAGTATGTTTGTCATTACTCATTTATAACTCATTTGTATGTACATACTGTGTCTTTAACTACGTGTCAAATTGTATTCATGTCATTGTGCATTTGTGCAGCCCTAGATAGATGTACGGTTTTTATACATTATCCCGAGATTTTGTCTATAGAGATCACAAAAACAAGTCAAAATTAATACTAATCGGTTTAACTATTACATGGTCAATATAATATTATACTTGTAATCAACAGGTGATCATATTGTTAATGTATTCAATGTATATTGTTTGGGCAATGTTCGTCAATACGTCTTGTTGAAATAATTCGTATGGATATGTGTTTTATGTACGATGACACTTATAATTTTACTCTAAATTTTTTACATTTAAAAATTAAATCTTTGAATTTAAAATTACGTACATTTACATTATAATATTAGAAGACTTTTAATTAATGGAGGTTTCATCAATTCTCGCGAATTGATACAAAATACTCATGTCTATATGAGTCTGAATACTTGTAATATTTCTTCACACATTTACGAACATTAATACTAAACTCCTGATGATTACTTAGTATTAGTACAAGAAACCGATTTTCATTTTACTTATATAATATTTTGTGTTGGGCTCATGTCGGCGGGGGGTCTTTTATCGTGTATATTATATGTAGATTATACCCTATATCACCGACACCGGTGAGAGGGGGAGGGTTACCAATTGAAATTCTTAAGTTTACGACTCCCACCCAGGTACCTATATGTAATATAATCTACGCGTTCGGTGCTTTTTGTGTGCTCGTGATTATCTGTTATGGGTTTCGTGATTTTCACCTCTCCTTCTTCTCCTTCTCGGCGAAAAGTATATTCACCGTAGAGCTTTATTGCTAATGACCTGCAAGCCAAGTGTCCGTGGCGGCCATAATGAAAATGCCATAAAAAACCGGCGGCCAATTAGACGGCGTGCACCGCAGTCGTTTTTTACGGTCCCGGTGAAAATAACTACGGATAAGTCGCGCACTGGTACCGGTACGTACCTATAACGAAATATACGATATCATTCTTATTCATAAACGCTAAGTATAGAATATATGTAATATAGGACGTCATTATGTCAATTCACTAAAAAATGAATAAAAATATGTATGGGAGTATGCAACCGATGTGCGCTACAAAATAACTAAATAAGCATAAAAAAAAAAAATCGAAAAATTATATGTATTTAACATTTTTATGCATTAATTAAGTAATGAAAATTTAAGAAGATGTTTAAAAAAAGTACATAATTATCTATTATTAATTACGATCAATAGAAAGTTGCGTTAATTAACGAATGATGAACATGACAACGAGCTCTATCAAACCCTCTAGTGTACATCTATGTGTAATAAGTCATAAATAATAACATTATAAAATTCTCGACAATAAATAAGCCATAATTTGTATATAAATTTATAAAATATAGACACCTATACAAATTCAATGCAGCATTTACAGTCAAATGTATGATGTTTTGTATTGAAAATCACATCGATAAGTGATTAAAACCAGAAAAAGTTAAAATATGCGCACCGCACTATATGTGTAGACTGTAGGTACTAAATTAGTAGGTTAGTATAGCATTGTTTACTAAATTTTGGAAAATATGCATACGTGAGCAAAATAAAATTTGATATTGAATCACTCTAGACGTCAAGATACACATTTCTATCTAAAAATATAGACTAAAATCATAAACTTCCTACCCCAGCTATGTATATTATATACAATACATATTTATCAGGTCGATCGTTTGTGCGTCGATTTTTAAATATTGTTGCAGTTTATTATGATGACGTATGTTATGCTAGTGGTGTGTTTTTTATCTTCGAAGTACAAACGTCAAAATACTCTGCCACGGTGGCTTCTCGTATTAGGCCATAGCATCATATATACATACATGTATAATGCATATTGTTGTACCCGTTTATTTTAATGGATTTTATAGATGTTGTAAAATGCTGAATAATTATATATAGGTAGATAGGTATAGGTACATAGGTGCAGTGGGTACATAGATACCTGCAGCGTTTGTACAATCTACCTATATATATATATATACATATGTACGTCTTAAATGACTATATGCTCCGGTGAATGATGGTGCGAATATTTTAGTTCATTAAACATATTATTATTATATTATAAGCGCGCTGCATGGCATAAACCTATACGACGGCGTCTCATTAAAATACGTTGTTCTCGTTAAATGTCCGCTTATGATAAGTACAAGGGAAAGTCAAATCGTTATAGGTATACGAGAGCCGTCGATAAATTAAACATTTGACTGTCGATGCGTAATTTCATCCGTCGTGCATATCTACTGCACTTGCTGGCTGCTGCACGTCCGTTTTTATGCCTCATGACTTATCATAATTATAATAATAATATGTCGTAATATTATGTGGAATGTTGTAATGCACTCGTAATATATTATACTATTCACTAATTGTTAACTACTTGCCATTTTTTTTTATGAACAGCCTGACTGTCAACCGATGAAAATTGTATTAATTCATGAATAAGTGGCATGGGAAGGTATAATGCGTGACGCGATTTTCTTTAGCCTTTGCGTAGTGCAGTCTTTACTTATTGATGGTCGAACCGAACAAATTCATTGTATATTTAATTTAATATTGCAATGCGTCTCTTAATCACAATTTATATTATAATAGAATACATTTTTCACTGAAATATATTTTAAACTTGTGCCACGTATTGATTGCGTAAAACGTATTCATTTTATTTAAAAAACGATTGCAGCTGGTATTTTATTTCCCCGTCGTAAAAGTTTGTCCGTATAACAGAGCGGTTTCATTGGCCAATATTGTCCGATCAAAAATGGATATATCACCGAGTCCAAGTATGTTATTGAAAAAAAAAATGATATACCTATATATAAGCAGTAAGCACCTTCGAGTGAGGTCATGTGTTATTATTATTATTATTGCGGGCCGGCGAGGAGGAGTATATCTATCATACAGAGATTTACAACTGTATTGTAGTCGGCCAGTTATCGGGTTACTCGAAGTATTTCTACTTTGTTTTTCCTCTTGTTATAGCCGTTGTACTCCTTCTTTGCAGAGAGAGAGGGAGAGGTCTATAATACCGAGGAACAAAAGATCGAGAAAAAGAAATAAAAATAATAAACTGCGAGAATTCCTGGTCGAGACGTCATCGGATGTCGGGTTATTTATGAACGAATTGAGCAGTACGCGTAAATTAAACCGACACTCCGGGGGCATCCGATTGCAATATATTATATTCTATTCCATGTTATAAACCAATAACCGCGAAATATATTGGTAGGTATGCCAGTAGTTCGCGAACTCTATACGATTTCATGTAAACGATGACGTTTTCACTGCGCTATGATAATATTTGTTTTTGAATTTTCCTCGTTCGTCCTGCTATATTATCATTAAACACATAAATATTATAATATTTTATTCGGAGTTTCTAGTTCCGAGGACACGCGTATAGTGTTTATCTGCCATTTATCTCCCGCAAGCGTGTCCGTATTTTCATTAATTCTGCAGTGGGACGGTCAAATAATAATAATAACGCGTCGTTTTTATATAATATTATAGGATCGCCGAGAAAAAAAATACCCAGAATACTAGCTGCAAAACGTCATTAACGGTCTTAAATCATAAATCTAAACGCGTTTTTTTCCCTCCTCCTACATGGCCGCTCGCCGGACCCATTTGTCTTTTCAGTGTTGACCCCCGTAGTTTTTTTACACCCGGCTCGTTTTTTTTCCTCGTTTTCCTCGCCGGAGTGTCCACCACCTGGATTCCTTAATCATCACGACGCTCGTGCGTTTAGGTCTTTGGACTGTCTTGTTGTTTTTGCAACAGCAACCTGCAGCAAACCCCACCGGCCGGCAGTGTGTACCCTGCCTGTAATTTGTGTATCGTCGCGACCTTTTTTTTGTACAGTTTACATTTTATATTATTATTATTAATATTATTGCTGGCGGGGACAAAAGGCGTTTAGAGATCTCGATAAAGCGAGAAACCGATCGCGCGCGCGGCAGTCGGTGCAAAGATAATTGGGTTCAACGAAACGTCGGTATAAATCTTTATTGACGAGAAACACCATAAATCTTATGTATATACCTTCACGTCCCTGCGCACCAGCAATACGCGATTCGCCAGAAGTTTATGTGCATTTCGTATTATTATTATTTTTTTATCGACTTCGTCAAAAAATAACACCGACCACCGTTGAACGGGACAGCTTTTTCGTGTAAACATTCAAGGTGTAACAGAAATGGACTGGACAAATGGAACGACTTTTGTTCTAATTAATATTCAACAAACATTTTTTTTTCGTATTTGCAATTTGTACACGCTTGCGCTGCAAGTAGGTACAGTATAACTTTTTATATCATTTTTTTTTGCACTGTAAATTTTTTTGGTAACAATCAAATTAGCCAATTTGTAAAAATCTAAATTTTAGACAAATTTAGATGGTCAAAACGTTTATTCAAGTCATGCAGTTTATTATTCACAATTCTTAAAGTATCAATTTTCTTTTGGAGGAAATTAATTTTAAACGCGTAGGTATAGTAACATTTTTCAAAATAATATTTTTGGGAATTTTCTGTCATAAGTATATTTTTTAAATTATTATCTATATAATGTATCCATATTTTGTCATATGTTTAACTAGTATTCATTTTTTATTTTTATTTGTCAGGTTTTTCTGTTACCCCCTGTATACCTAACCTATCTCCTATAATATGGTGGATATCGTAAATGCTATAAGTATAGTTTTTACCAATTTTATCAAGCACACCTCGGTTTGCTGTAAAATTATATTTATTTGGATTAATATTAAATTATTCGTCAAAACGTTATTAATCTATAAAATTGTTTTTTTTTTTGAATTCATATAAAATAAAAATCCATCTAAATTTAAAATATCTAATAACTATAAATGATTGGAAAGTTTTTATTCGTCCGATAAAATATCGACTTACCTAATATCTATAATATAGTTGTCCAATAATTACTATATACCTACTTGTAGTCGGGTTAGGTTTGGCCTTAAGTTTAATGAGTATCTATACTAACTGTAGAACTAGTTTAATTAGTGAACACTAATGGTCATTATTTTATCACTCTGTTATGAAAAAAAAAATTTTTTTTTACTAATATAAATCGTCGAAGAATTCATTCGTTATAAAAACATAAAATAATTATATTATGTGAATGGAGAATTGTGACAAAGAATATAAAAAAAAAAAATGCTTATGCAGTTTCCAAACTATTTCCAAATTGATATAGGATAAATAAATGTGGTCCGGTTTCAATTCTCAAATAAGTTGCACCTCAAACGAATTTTATTTTAGTTATTAATTAAAATATTCTAATACATGCCAACGAGATTTGGCATTATTAATTATTCTGTTCTACTTTCATGTTTGAAGCTAATTTTTTTTAGTAGAAAAGTTTTTTATTTTAAGTCGTAAAACCTTGCTGGTAAAAATTATTTGTATTTATATTTAAATCAATGAAAATCTATACGCATGCAAATTTAAGTTCAAATTCGTAGATAATTTTATTGTAATGTCCTTTGATTTAACACGTTTTTTATTGTAATCTCTATGGGTCTTAATCATATGCAGGGTCTTATAACGTTTCCCTATTTTTGTTTTTCCCGTAAAGAGTTACTTTACACTCTCTCACTCAGCCACTCAGGCACACAAGACGTGCGCCAATGAATGGAGTGTTAAATATAATATTCATTTTCGGTCGTACGGACGTTACATATTATAACCGCGTAACTTTAGTAGGTACTTATAGGCTCTTTGGAGTACATCAATAATAATAATTTACCGTCGACAGAATAACTACCTATATAGTACCTAGGTATACGTATAGGTATATTATAAGTGAGCACAATTTTTGTTCCAATATCAGCTCGTCAAGCATCTCCGGCGGAGTTTATTTATTGTATAGTCGCACTCACGCTGTTCAATGGGTAATTGATTGCAGTGCATTTGCATACAATTTATTATATTATTATTATTACTTTTTGCATCATCATGGTATAATGGTCGATGGGTATTTATCCCCTAACCAGTATTTATAAGTTTTATGCGTATTGTGTTAGGCTCTATGAATCATGATAATCCGTCCATAGCGCAACGTCCATTGAGATAACAGGAAGGACGATTTTTATTCAAATTATTACATACTTTGAGTATTTTATATTACAGACTTTGCGTGGTGGGTTACTCTGGCATCCCAGTTTAAAATTTGTTTTCCGTTGATTATACTGTGATTTCAAATTTGTACCACCGATTTCAAAATTCGTACCTAAAGCACAGACATGTGTTCAGCGTCACATTGCGTGACTCCTGCACTTAATCAAAACTAACAATATTACAAAAAAATTCAGATTACAAAATACATTTTTGATTTTAATCTTATGTTCTATTAAGTTAGTATTAGGTCAGACCATGGCCTTACTGGCCTGACTCATAGTTTCGCCTATACAGTCTTGCAGGTACCTATGACTTATGTGTAGGTATTTGTTGGTTAAGTCTTAAGAATGGTTATACGTGCAGTAGTAAAAATGCTTCGTCGGGCGCTACACTAAAGGATCATTTAGGCCCCCGGACACAAGACCGCATGAACCACGGACCTTTTCAAATTTCAAATACCGCTTCTGGTTATTGTAATTAATTAATTTTATTTATTTATTTGGTGTAAATGCCCAGGTGGGATCAAGTACAGTGACAATGAAATATATAATAATAACAATGATAGAATAAAGATACAACTATACAAGTACAATAGTAGTATAAATTATAAGTGCATAATATTAGAATAATTTTAAATAAAATAAAGAGATAACTTTAGTGATATGCCTCAGGCTGCTAAAAACAATTTTTTATAAGGAATACAAATCATTCATAAACAAATCAGATTTTTTCAAGTTATTGCACTCTCTGGCTATTCGATAAATTGGGTTATTAATGCAGTAAGATATTCGATGAAAAGGGATTTCAAATGTGGGACTATGTGTAATGGGATTTCGAATGTGTAGGTAATAAGTTGTTTTTGACATTACCGGTATAATATATATAATAATTGTATCAATTAAAAATAAATTATTAATTAAACTGTAGTACATGTACCTAAGACTTACGTATAATAGTACAAACGTCATCCATAATATATTCAATATGTAGATATAAATCTAGATATTATAACTATTCCTCTTTTTTATCAACATAAAATATTTTAAAAGTGTTGAAATAGCACAATATATCATTAGTTAATTTCTTATAACAAATTACATACAAATATATCAACCTAATTATGGTATGATTAAATACCTGTATATTATGAATTATGATAAATATTATTACTGCATTTGACTGTGTGCCAATTTCCAATAACCCAATAACCTATTTTCAAGTAAAGTCGTTCACAGATTTAATAAGTCCATAAAGCAACTGTTATGAGATTAGAATTAATATTTTATTGTGCAAATGGTCAGGCATAATATATTTTATAATCAACACATTTTTAAGGGAAAGAACTGGCCTCTAAAATGTGGGGGCCCTAGCTGCGTAACTGGCTCCCCGGTCCTCATAATCCACGGTCTTGCTGTCTGTTCAACGAACCGATTGAATGCAATAAACTTCAAAAATCGTTACCATTATAGATTTATTCAAAAAACTCAATGTCATCGTTTATTTTATCGGTTTGGCGTGTGCAAACAGCCGTCGAAACGTTAACCCAAGTCAAATAATACATACATGTGCTTGTATTTGAACATAATTAATTTTCGTAGTCATCATCGTATCTGTGTATATACTGGTTTGTATGTGAGTTCGCTATTGGAGGTGAATCAAATATAAATACCACGTTGTTTATGTAATTTGACATTGTAACGAAATCGTGACCAGATTGAATGTAAACAGTAATAATAATATAATATAATGTCCGGATCGCACATTCGTACAAATTGCTAACTGTATCAAGGAGAAACTAATAACCTCCTTATGAGATAAAAATGATTTATAAATGATAAGTATATCATTTATACGCCATCATATTTTTAATGATTCCAAGTAGTTTTTAATTGTGTGCATTGTATAGTTGTATCAAATACATAGTATATATATATTTATATTATGATATATAGTTAGTTGTTGGTAATACCGAATAACGAAACGAAAGCTACCTAAATGTAATTATTTATTTAACGTGTTCAGAAATATCCAGTGCAATATCCAAATGTTTATCTTTTAGTTTTTTATTTCCAGTAAATTGCTCATGAGGAATCTTGTAATTGTCAAGTCTATGGTATATTAAAATTAAAATGTCACGCATTTTTATTCAAAAAATAATTAACATATTTTCGTTATTTTGATGAATTTCACAAAAAAAAAAATACTTTAAAACATTGTATACAAATTATGACTCTATATTGTTTTGATATATTTAATTATTGCCTTGTCTAAGTACAATTTATGAAAAACCGTATTACGTATAACATTATCATTTTTTATTAATTCTAATCAAAAATTGAGTTATACATAAATACAATTGTTTCCCGAGTGCATCAATTTTTTTGTTGTCTTCAAAATACCTGAAATTTTGGACAAACTCGAGTTGGGTCCCAAATTTCAAAAACAGCATGAGTTGGGTCCCGGTATACTTTATGTAATACACGAGTTGGGTCCCGGTATATTTTATAGAGTACATGAGTTGGGTCCCGGTATATTTTATAGAGTACATGAGTTGGGACTAGCCTATTTGCGTTACCCAGGAGACACCACGTGGAGGTTGGCTAGAATGTCTTCCAAAAATTTTGTTTTTTGTTATGTTAAGGTCTGATGTTAAAATTATAAATATAAATTATAAAGTAATTAGATTAATTTTAGAAAATAAAAAATATTATATATTATTTAGTAATAAATTTTTGTATTAAAATAAAAAATAACTATTAAGTAATAAATATTAATTGTACTAAAATAAATATAGGCTAGGGAATAAATTTAAATGACACTTCTTTTACAAAATTTAACCGCGTCAATTCTCCACTAGTAAAAGAAAGCATCTTTTCTCTTAAAAAATTTTCTTTTTCTACGGTTTTTTTGATTGGCTGTGTGGCTGAGCTCCGAAGTGATACATAGATTTCACTCTGAATCCCAAGTAACATTTCTATTAAAACAAAAATGTTGGGGTGAGCTGCACTGATACTAGCATTTAATTTTGCATGATAACTTTCACAACTATTTGTGGTGCGATTTGTGGTTGCTGCAAACTCGGCCCAAATATTAGGTGGAAATAATGCATCTTGCTCTATATACGTTTTTAGTAGATAATCGCAAAATGTATCTACAGTTGTATTTACTGGTTTGATAGTCATTAAGTCATCAATAAAACAATCAAACACCTCCTCTGGTTTCAAAAATGGTAAACCAAAAACACACTTAAGATAATCACTTATATCATTATTGGAACTTTTATACGCCTTTGATAGCCCAAGTTGTTGAATTTTTCGCCACCAACTTTGCGCTAAGTGAAATCTACAACTCCTAATAATAGCATTTGGCCAAACACACTTGACAGACGTATGAATTGCCACCTCAAAATCGACAAAAATTTCGGTAGGTTGAAAATTCAGTTGAAGAGACGTGCAATAACTCACGATATACTGGAAAGCTTTAGTGTAAGTTTCTAATGTTTTATTGGGTAATATCAAGAACACCATTGGTACATACAATCCATTTCGAAATCCATGAATAGTAAAAAGTTGTAAGAAGTATTTCGTACAGCTTTTAAACGTCCCGTCCATGTATATTTTAGTAACATCACACAAAGCTTTCAAATTTGTCTCGGTTGAAAAACCTATAATATTATCTACCATATTATTACAGAATAAAAATTGTTCGTCTTTGTTGGTAGTTATGTTCATTGTGCTTAAACAGTTATGTACTTCTTGCATGCTTTTAGGTAATTTTGGATATAGTACCTTACGAGCATGATGGATGTTATTTCTTATTAATTTCAAATCGTTAGTGTTTATCGAAGGTATATCGCTGTTTTTTAACTCAGTTCTAATGAGCTTTGAAGGTACGTCGTGTAGAAATATCATCTTGTGCTTTTCTTTTAACCGAGTTACTTAACTTTTGTCTATTCAGAACCTTTTCATTACATTTTTGGTGATTATGAACGTTACATTTATCTATTATGTCTAAAGTGGACGATAATTTTAAAAAACACTTACATGTATTAAGATAACACTTCCAACGTTGTACATCATTCCGCAACATTTTGTGGAAGCGAAATTTAAATCCGTCTTCAATGATAATTTTTTTACCTTTTTCGCTTGACATGAAATCCATAATTTAATTTTTATATAATATTAACACTACAAAACACTATACTTATTTTATTTTATATTTTATTATATGGACACTTCTAGCGTTGACATGTGCCGGTATACTGGCAAGTTACAATATGTTATCCGGCGACAACTGTCCGGTTACGTTGTATTATACGTCTTATTAAGATAAGATATGAAATTACCGTGCACCCAAGATTAGGTTATATATATATATATCAGGGGTGGCTAGCGAGAAGAGACTCGCGAGCCACCAAATATATTAATAAATATGAGGTGAGCCGCAAAAGTCTATGACTGATATAATATATAATATATATTTTATTAGATGGACACTTCTAACCTTGACACTTGCTGATTACGTCATATTATACGTCTTAATATCTTATTAAGATAATATAATAATAATAATAATAATAATAATATATATATTATTACCGCGGACCCAATTCGAGTATTATAAAATAATACCGCGGACCCAACTCGTGTTTTTTTTAAGGGATCAAATATCTCGGGACCCAACTCGCGTTTTCCCGAAATTTTGTTGTGATATGTCAAAAAATCGTATAAAATACAAATCGGAGTATATTTTTTGGAAAACACGATCAGTAGTCACGATCTGATCGCCACCGCCACGGCTAAGGCATTTGAGTACCTATGTGTATATATTATAAACACAGCGTATGTATATATATTTATATGCACGGTGTGTAACGTTAGGCCAATGGGATTTGTCCGTTTTCTTTCTCAATCAAATCTCGCAAAATCGTGCAGGACCGTCCCGCGGGACTCGAGTCTCTCCTGCCGATTATGCGTCCTTGCAGTTCTCGTTTCCGAATTACCCGATTTTATGTGTGTCCCGTCTCACCCCGATCTCAGACTTTCAACCCCTAGCCTCCGCGGTGCCCCTTAATGTTTAATACATAGAGTGTGTGGCGGTGCTTCCGATTGAAAAACAATTTATGCCCCCGCATCGCATTCCCCTGTCGTCCAGCCGGGTTCGCCTCTGCAGGTGTCATAGTCGCAATGGGAAATTTAAATTTGAATTGGCAAAGACGACTTATATTTGGTCGAATTTCGAATAATTGAATTCAATAATAATATTGACGGCAGTGTGAATGTTCATACCTACGTAGGTGTGACAATAATATATTATATCCTGCACATAAATTGCTATAGGTACTGTGTGTCTGTGTGTAAGTAATAAGTATAATGGGCTCGGGATCTAGAAATCTGAAATGGGGTAGGGGGGCTAAATAATTATAGTTTAAGTACATAATAGATAATAAATAACATTTGACAACAATATTAACGATTTTATCTATATTTTAAATGTTTGGATTTAGAAACGTATCAACTATTTATTACCTATTTAAATAAATGTATAAAATATAACATTTTCAAAATGGGTCTGAAGCCCTTAGACCCTTCCCCAGGATCCGCGTTTGCAGTAAAGACTTATTTTAGAAGTTTGCATGTTTTCATAATATTCGTTCAAAAGATAGCTATTAATGTTGATAAATAAATACGTTTCATAATACCAGGAGTCTTTACATTGTGCATAATACTATATTTAACTCTTTTTCACGTGTTGGTGCATAATTTTGTCGTATTCGTATTTTAAGCGTATAGTTCGAGTTATATAATTTTTGAATTAGTATTTAATTGAATTAAATTTATTACAATCATAAGCATATATACTACACTCAGCGTGCATTTGTAGTTGCGTACCTAATTCTGTGATGATGATTTTAATGATAGCAAATGTGACGTCTTGAGGTACACGCGTATCATAGACATATTGATTTAAATGTTAAACAGCTTGTTTGAATATTTTAGGAGGGATTTTGGTGTTATTATAATAACGAGTAACCGCCATGTAAAATGGCCGACGTGGTATAAAATAATCCTTCTCGAACAATTTATGTTCTCTAATTAATATATTCGGTGGGTTAGACAAATGGTGGAGAGCTGCTTTCATAATATCAAATCAACATGTCTAATGCCTATTAACATATGATATAGATATCCGGCTGTAAACTATATATAACATGTTTGTTGTATTTTATTTTACTTTTTTCTTATGCATAAACAGCCGCGGTGTTTGCGTTGTTGTGTTGTTTCTCATCTAGAGAATCAAAATGCAGCACCGCAAATACAATTCAATTTACGCCTGTTTTGTTTGTTTTATGACGTTTGCAACAATTAAAACTACATTTTACGTTGTTACACGATGGAGGAGGAATTATGAATAAAAAAATTATATTTATTTTTTTTGCGGCGTATTTGTTTGATATAACAACAATTATGCGTTCATCTCACTTTGATATAATATATTATAAATTATAGTACATATAATAACATAATATATATATATTATACAATATACATATGTCATATATATATATAAAGGTTATGGAGCATAATTTGATGATGAAAACACACGATAAAGACAGTTAGGTTAATTTAGTTATAATTGGCCGTGAATATTTAAGTATTTCACGACTTAGCCAAAACATATATTATAATAATATTTTATAGGTAGGTACGATTTTCATATTTTTTTTATACGCCTCAATTAACGAGAGTATGTAATATATATTATATATTATGTGTAACTTTTCGGCAGATTAACGAATCAACATTAAAAAGTTTTAATTAAATAAACAAGTTGCCAATCAAAAGGCACACAACATTCTGTAATACAATTATTACGATATATTCCCAGTCGAATATTATATATTACTGTTTAATCAAGCGAGTTGCTTGAGTAAATACCCGATGAGATACGTTTTCGAGTCTCGTTATTTATATGCACCATAAACCAATAAAATAATAATAATATATATTGTACTCGTCGTTCGGAATAATAGTAAAATGTTTTTGGGTCACGAACTCTTCGTACTCGTAACAATTAGGTATATCGTATATCATGGTCTATGGCGGGACTATACAGGGTGATTAACTAAGTATGATGATCACCCCTTTTTCTTTTATAATACATGTAGTTACTTAAAATCTATTTTTTGAAATCTTAAATATTCTTAAAGATCATATTTTTCAAATTGTTGAGATTTTTTGTATATATTATAATGACTCCAGAAGTTTATAGAAAAATATTATTTATATTATAACTCCAGTTTTCTTCTGTAAGTTATTAAGCATATTTCTGAACGATCTGACATAAGAACGTAACAATATCAAAATTAGAACGACTATATGTAGTCGTTGAGGTATTTACATTTTTGTACCTAATAAAGATGAGTAATATGCTCAGTAATATAGGTTCATGATAGTATTGAGTTTGAAAGATATGAATTAATCTATCAACAAATTAATAATACTCGTATTTAAAAATGTCCAGTATAGAAAAATATACTAAATCCAATTTTAAATTTGTTATATATTTTTGTAAAACCATGTTTAAGGGCTATTACCCTTATAGTGTAACAATTTTAATAATTAAAAATTTACTCTTTCAAATTTTGAGTTACTACAAATTATTATCAAACGATGGCTCTCGCTGCTGTTTCTTTTTAGATTAGAATCTAATGTATGCAACAAATATAACATTTTATTTTTTCATTTCGTACTACGGAATCCGCAAGGTTTTTGTGTTCCAAGGGCGTTCGAACTAGATCTGCAAATAAACATCTTATATCTGATATGTATGTTACAATTTTACAAAAAAAGTAATCGATGTAACGAGTAACGAGTTTTCGCCACCGTTACATTATTATAATTGTATCGACAACGGGAAAGTAACGAAAATTACCAAACTCTATTATCTAGATACCATCTGCTATTTTTAAAAATTCGATTTTGAAGAACTCCAGCACCATCGGAGCGACAAAATCCGAGTTGTTCCTCGCCTCTCGGTGAATCACCCTGTATAATCTATTTTAATATATTATATTATTTATATAATAAGAAGAGTAGGTACCTACCTATATAATATGTCTGTATGGCGGTACACTATACACTCAGCGGACCCACGCCGACAAGCGGACGATCATAAATATTTTATTGGGGTGATTCAAATTAGGGACAATATGTGTACGAGGTATTTTTTTTAGCACAATAACACACATAATGCTCATTTGGGAGGTCTTTGATCGTCGTACCTAACCGCATTTCCACCGCCTTTTCATGTCATTCTGCCGCCGATTTTATAGTACTTTATGTGTGTGTGTGTGCTCACGTAACCGAACGCATTCATGTATATTACCTATATAATATGTATATAATAATATAATAGGTCAGTGGTTTTCCCCTCTCGTTTAGGGACGCGCCGATGACACTACATAATGCTTGTTGTACAATATAATATATATATATATATAATGTCACTGAAATTTATATTCATTTTTTTGTTTGTTTTGTTTTGCAGGTATGTACGATTATCATTCAAAAGAACTTTCAAAATCGTAAAAACGTGCGTGACATCCTTTTTATATTTTGTCCGTATATATAAAACGTGTTGTGCAATAATATATTGTTTTAATCACTCGTCTCGGAGGCCGAGGATTCCGCCCTATATGTATATATATGTAGAACAACTGTACCGTATATATATGAAGGTAAAAAGTAACTACGAATATTCGTAATATTATAACGTTTAAGGAAATTAAGTTTCACAACAGCGAACATATTATACTATACTGAAATATTCAAAATAAAGAAGTGCTTTGAATGTATATTATATATATCATTTAATAGGTACACCAGGATTACTTTGTAAAACAGAAAAATAAATAGTCACAACACTCACAGCGGGAGCAGATCATATACATATGGTTTTAAATTCGTTCAAAGCATATATTATTATGCACACTGTTTGTAATTTATTAACCGTCGATTTGACAAATAGTCTGATTTTTTATGTAATTGACCTACATATTTTTTACAAATAATCTTATGTTTGCCCTTTACATTTGTTTTGGTAAACATATATTTGGCTTTTATCCATATACATACCCACGCGTACGTATGAGTAAAAGTCTGAAGGTATTTTCCATCAAATCTAATACACTTACACTAATACATCCGTTAGTTAAAATTATAAATTTATGAATCATTCCAGTATGAATATGTCTGTATTATATTGTAAATATTATGAGGTGGCAATTTAATGAAAATAATATTAAGAAACATTACATAAATTATAGTATTAGATTTCTTTTAATTTAAAACAGTGTAAGTACAGTTATAGTATTAATGTGTAAAACCATTAAAACCAACAACTTTAAAAACATTTTTAATTTCGACTAGACGGATTATTTTTAAATCTAAACTGTAAAAGTACAATTTATTTCAACAGTCAATTAAGTCGATCAAGTTTCTAAGTTAATTAGAAAATTAATAGATCGTATAGTCAAGTTAAAAAGTTAATAAACTTTTTAGCTTAAACTGTTTAACTAGTCGATGACTCATCTTTGTCTATATCACATAATATTGTCATTATGAATACTTTAGAAGTCCGTGTCGTCCGATCAACCGTTGAAGATCGCGTCCTCCGCGTAGGTACAAGGTAACCATCACCGCGGTTCATCATTCTGATGTTTAGGTTAACTGTTTTACCGATACACATCATTATCACCAGATCACCGCTGCGTGCCGTGTTTTACGGCCACGGCGTTTCGCTTCGGTGTAGGCGCTTTATTATAAATGGCCTACTTTAACGCGCACACAATGTACTATAGTTATTTTAATATGTCGTAATAATATTGTATACCTGCAGTAATCGCTTATCGATAATATACGTATACAGACAGTTTCCGGGTATGTGGTGGACTGATCGCTGTTACGCTGCAGCCTATATACGTAATATATTTTAGATAAATATTGCGGCAGGATATTATTATTATATTCGTCGTATGTAAATAAGGACCGAATTATCATAAGTTATTACGGACATATCATTATCGTGTCCCGTCCCGCACTTCCTAAATATTCCGTCCGTGTGCATGACGCGTCACTCGTATTCGGGTCTGATATTAATTGTATTTTATTGGATTAAATTATCCGGGGTAATCGAATTTCAAACGATGGTATACCAGTCGGACTAGTCCGTCGTGGCGCAATCGCGAGGTGTAATCCATGTAGGACGACAGTTGTTGTTGGTTGTATATATACTTGTATAATGGACCACGTCGCGGGCCCCCCAACCGACGACGACCTATCCTGTGCAATGGGCTCCGAATTTAAATTATCTTACACGCGTTTCGATATATTATAATCATAATATAGTACTTGTATGAAACACAAATATTTGTTTTCGGTATTTTTACCCGTTTAATATTATAATTTTCTATCCATCGAACGCATAATATCGTTTATAATAACGCCTCGTTGTGATCGTAGGCGTGCACCGTGTGTGTTTGACACTCGCGGGATGGGTAATAACTTTCTGTTAGAATAGGTATTTAAAAACTTATAAACAACACTACCGTTTTTATATATGGGTACATGGTTAGAGTAGAGTTAGTATTGATTTGAATGTAAATATTATAATGTAACGTCTTCGGTATAATATTATCGCTATGGGTTCAGTTTAGACATTATATTATTCGTCATTTAATCATGTAACTTTGATATTATACGAAAAAAAGTATATTTGTATGTTTTTATTTTTTATGCTTGTAAAATTTGAATATTTTCTTACATCATCATCGCCATCATCATCATGATACAAATAATAATAGTAATATTATGATCTTAAAAATATGTAAACGTTTGTTTAGCTGAATGCCGTTCACGTTTTCGTTTTTATTTGTTTCTCACGCCTAAACGTGGAGACTTTCATATATAATATAGGTACGTATAGTGTTTATGTAATATAACATAAAATATAAATTATATCTTGCGCACACAAAGAATTTTTGCATAAACACGTTTGTGTCGCGTAGGTCGAAAATTGGGTCGACTGCAAATGCATTATGTTAGAGAAAAAAAAAAGGAGAAAATAAAAAACAGAATCCTCTCCCAACCATTAGTGTGACCCAAGTTCACTAGCCGATGCGATCCTATTGTGTATCGGTTGATAATCACCACCGCGGGTTACTTTATTGTCACCGTCGTTGTTGTACTTGCGCTGTAAAATAATATATTGTTTTAACGTTCGTATATTATAATGAAACGCACTTTTAATTGGCTTCGGCGTCCTATGTTCTCAGCGCACGTCTATTATTATTACAACATATTATTAGCCTATTATCATGGCAGGAGGGAGCAGAGGGTAGTGTAGATAGGTAGGTATATAGTGTTTGTTCGTCTTTTGTAAATTTTGTTTACGATTATCGATATCAATTTTACAAATTAAAATTCTTATCATTATTACTACCTATATAGTATACATAGGTAACTACTAAAGTACCTTAGGTCGTACATGTCTGGCACATATAGCTGCGTTGAATTGTTCACAGAGTATATAATTTCTTTTAAAATTCAACACACGAGTGACTACATTTTTTTTTGTTCGTCCCATTTGCAGTTTTATTTTGAAACATAATATTATGATAATTCAGTGCTAGCTCGTTCGTCATCTCATCGATCTGAAATCACGAACTGCGGTCGTTTCCAACTATGTAGGTAACAGCACACTATTTAAAACGAATTTATTCGCCGCCGCGGTACAGCGTTATTATTGTAACCTTCTGTACATTGGTCTAATCGTAATTCATAATGATATATACATGAATATAATTGTATATTATACAGGTATAGGTACTTGGTGTAGTCGGTTTGTTTTGCGCAAGGATTTCACTCGGTTTTACAGAGTTCTGAAATTAATTCTGGACCCCGGTCCAGCTGCTGCAGTAGAGTGGTGCCTGTACAATACACGCGCTGACCCTGCAGCAAAGATTGCGGTCTCTGTCAAACTGCAGCTATGATGTAGATGATTTGTTGTAGCTCGGCGATAGTGGTACATTGCAAATGTATACACTGTAATAATAGCAGGTAGCGGGTATATAAATACAAATATACGCATTTACACGTATACACCTGCAGTGTTGTGCCCACTGCACCGCCCGCCACCACCGTCCACTACTGGGTTACGTTCCACAAATGTCACTTGCGAGGAACTATTATAGGTGCACATAAATATTATAATAAGAGTAAAATAATAACACAGGTATACCTGTATAATATAATATTATGTGGAAGGAAAGAAATAAACAACAACTTGTTGATTTATGCGCCCGACTTACGCAACCGGTGAGCTCGCGACCAACGGCGAAAGTGTCCCGGGTGTACAACGAGCTGCGAACAAATGAGAGTACTATTATAATATTATATGCGCAGTGCAGTGTTATTATGTAGGTAGGTACTTATATACATATGTGATATGGTAACCGATAACAATCAATTTGTCCGAGTGTGTGCCGTACGAGTATATATATATATATATAATATGTAGGTACATTAAAAAATGATAATAATAATAATAATGATAATAATAACCGGCTCTCCTATATAATATGTTATAATGGGCCATACGACTGCTGCTGCAGTACCACCAGGACCAGTGGCTTCGGCGGCGACCGGTATTATATATTCTATTATATTATATACATATTGTGGCCGCAGGGTCCTGTGCCGCAGCTCTGGACTGTTTGGCAATACGCGCGCCTGGCAAAGAATCAATATCTGCTCTAGTTTCGCAATCGTACACGTATACACACACACACACACACACACACACACACACATTAGACGTCGTCGTCGGTATGCGTGTGTTCGAGTGTGGTTTTTACTTTTTATTTTATTGCTGTTACACTAATTTTCGCCAGTGACTATATAACTCAAGACGTGTACACAATAATAATAATAATGTGGTCTGCTGGGGGCATGGCCGCCGTGACATTAGCATTATTATTGTGCGTGTATATATAGGTGATACCCTCTTAAATAATATTATTACTGACCACGCGCACAATTATATACCGATATGAGACTACAACAATTTTATTGTTGAATTATAGGTAGGTACTTCGAAGCAAATTATTATTAAAAACGTATTCTGCTGCTGCGGCTGCGGCGCGATAGGTCTCCCACAGGTGGTCGTAGAGATAGGTGTATTTTGCGCCGTGTGAAGCACATTTGGCTATATTATTATTACAGTCGAATGGCAATATGAGGAACCGAGATAAAAGTTTTATGCATCGAAAGTTCTTCACATCGACATTCGTTGAATAATAAGGAGCATAAATCTACAAAACTCGTTACCCACCACGAGACTTATTAAAATTTAAACCAACACACTACTAATACATACATATTCGTTTTTTACGTACAGTGTACACCTAAGTAGTTTAAACATAGTAAGATGATATTACATAATATGTATAAAATAAATGAGTCATTAAAGAAACCATGCATTTATAACATTAGGTATATTTATTAATTTTTTTTTTAAATGTGCTAGAAAACAGTATCCGTGTCTCTTTAAATAACTTAAAACGGCTTGGAGACCTGATTTCGCTATTAACTATATATTATTTGAGCCCTTATACACAAATCAATATGAATATTAATAGCAATAATGTACTAGAGCATATTATTATTATTACATGAATATCTTCATTAAACTTTTCAATATCAATCTATTTATTTCTATGTATTTTTCGTAGTAATTAAACAAGAACGGACGCGTATCTTATCTTAATAAATATTTAATATTTGTAATAGCAAGGTTTAAAATTGTAAAAATTTGGCACATCGTGAGAGCTTTGACCAAAAAAACTTCGTTATGTCAAGGAAACTAAAATACATTTAATTTTTCGTTGAAACTCAAGATTTTACATCGAACTTCGTTTTACCGCCAGTTGACTGTATTTATACGAGTATTTGAGATGGGTTTGTCGCGAGAACATCATCTGGCGGTGACCCTATACCCGCATATTATGTAGGTGATACTTTACTCCCAAGGCAGATCTGAAAATAGAAAATAATTAATCGCGTGACGAGTGTCCGGTGGTCTGCAGTATCCTTAATGATTTCCGTAGATACTCACTGGCGACCCGCTGTAGACTCGGAGAAACTCCGACAACGTCATACACGCCTAATTATACTTATGCCTAATGGCTAATTGTTTAATTATTATTATCTTTAACGATCGCGACACGGTAGGCGCAGTGTAATATACTTGATTGCGCAGGATAACATTTTTGATGTCTATAACCTTTACCGTTTGTCATTTATATGAACGCCGAGAAAACTACGACTATCGGAGAGAGCATATTATTATTTTGTATTATATATTATATAGTAGGTCAATGGTGTTACGACCGCGTGTTATGAAGTGTGGTCTGATAAAAAGTAATTTATATCACTGCAGTACCAGCTACCTACCTATACCGATTTGTACAGATTTCAAACCAACACTTTTCGATGTGATACACGCACTTAAAATATGATGGATAGGTACTACTGATGTTGGTCCGGTGCTGCAGTATACAACTACATGTGTCGGTCATAAGTCATAAGTCATAACTAATAATCACTGGTAATTTGATTAAATCAAATTTGAAATTCACCAATTAATTTTTATGAGAATATCTTTTAAATAGTTGTGTACTCGCTTATATTATATTTTCATTTACTTGTTTTAAAAATTACACTGACTTATACTCATACTGAAGTTGAATTTATTTCAATATCGTTAAAACGTTTTTGACATAATCAGGGCTGGATTAAGATAAATTCGTATAATAGGCATGATTTTCCAGGCACCCTTAAATGCTACTTATTTATTACCTAGTTCAACAAGTTTGTTTACACACATGCCATACAAATATACAATTAGGTACCTATTACACATATATTATCAAAGTATTTAAGACTTACAATAATGTATAACATGTTTTGTATTAAAATATATATTGACAATATAACAAATTTAAACAATTTATCCTCTAGCTTTAAAGCCAAAATCATTAATGATGAATCCATACTTAACGATTTTAAAAGATTTTAAAAGATCTTCTTCAATATTTAATAAATTCAATGCATTAAGACGATCTTTTGAAATTGTTGATTTATGTAATTATTACTCTTTTTTTTGAACGTAAAATGAACGCTTCCCAGTAAAATTTGCCATAGACGTAGATACACAATTACATACATATTATCATTACTATTTCTTAAGTTGTATCTTCGATAAATTTTAACATTAGCTGTGGTGGTGGTATATTATAATTTTTTAATAAATTTTTTTGTGTTAAAAAATGTGTAAACATTACAGATAACTGACCATGTTCTGTGATGACCACAGATTAGAACACGATATTAGATGATTATAAATTATATATGTAATTTTTAGACTTTTCTAAATTTGGCACATTTTCCAGTTTTTTTTTAGTACATTAATATTATATCAAATCAACATTATTGTGGGTTTAAACTTTAAATAGATTATTATAAATATTTAAATGTAAATCGATTTGCCTAAAAAGTTAATAGGTACAACATAATTATCTTTTTTTAGTACTCGGATGATTTAAATTATGCTTCTCATAGTGTATAATATTGTATATTCCCTATAAGGAATATAATTTAATTTGTTAATTAGATTATAACACCATATGTGTTTGTTATAGCCTATAAAATATATTTGTATCAGCAGCATAATTTCTGAATTTGGCTTACCCAAACCAGTAACGTCAGTAACGTATTATCTGATAAATATTAGATCTCTCTACCTTACGTCCTTACAGTAGTAGTTTGTCTATCGTATTTTATCCTGCTTCGCTTAATAATTATCTACCTACAAACGTTTTTTAAAATCTGTATAATATTTAAATTAATATGTTAAGCAAAATATAAAATACCTCTGCAACATTTGAAAGTAGCTTAATATAAATTGAGGAAATCGTTCACTATACAACCTGGAATTTTTTTTATTGATTAAAGATTTTAATTAAATTGTTTTTCATCTTATATAGGTTTTTAAATGTTAGATAAAGAGGTAGAGTTCTTGAACTAGAAGGAAGGCGTTTTGGAAACCAGTGGGCTTGTATAATATTTAAGTTCTCATTAGTGTGAACGTTTTGGAGTTATGTATCTATTTCAATAGTATTACGCAACTCGTTGTCGAGTTATATTATTTAGTCGCAAGTTTGGTATAGACTGCAAGTAATAGAAAAAGTCAAAATGAATCGATTCATTTAAAAATATTTTTTTACGTTTTGTTCTTTATCAAATTCGTCAAGTTGTTCATCAAAATGTAATTATAAACATGTTATCATGCATTTGACACAGGTATCACCTAGACATTATTGTTGAACATCTCGATTGCAGATGCTTCAAGCCTCGCATATTCTGTATCAATAATACATCCGACGATTGCAGATGTGGTATATGGCTTTAATACATATAATTCGCCCGCACATATAGTATGTTGCGAAAGTACCTACCTATATTCATTTATAATATATATATATGTATTTTGAAAAACGCGCGTATACAGCTGCAAGCCTCGCCCTATAGTGGTTCGCGTCGTCCACGGCAAATTCTTGAGAGAAATTCGAGACCACGGTTGATATAACATTGTTATATAGTAGTAGGATAGTCGACAAGTGCGTATATTAATACCTACGAATATTATAAAAAAAAAAAATACGAAATAAATCTCGAAACCAATATATATTCTATATAATATTATATTATGCGAGTCTGCCAGCGGGCACGTGTCCGATCAGATTAGCAGTATTCTGTTGCATAACCGCGCCGGAGGTGGACAATGTAAATACTGCACTGCTAACCGACTGCGGCGCTGGCTGCAACTGGATCAAGAACGCTTGTAATATGTTTTTTTTTAAAAATATTATTATGTTTTGGGGGCTACCGAGTTTGTGTGCTCGCGCGGTCGTGTCGGTGTGCATTCTTGGACGTTTCGATACCGAATTCGTCGACCGCAATGAGAGCAAATCGGGTCCTCCGGTGGCATTATACCTAGGTATAATATGGTATAGGTACGACGCTGCTCGCGGACCACATAATCGCGCGGGTCAGCCCTCCGGGTTAAACCCGTTTTGGCGCTCACAAGAAAGACTTACAGCGCCCATTACGATATCGTTTAACGTGTGGGATATCGTTTTTTTTTAATATGCGTATACAATAATTGTTTTTTTTTTTACCGTGTATGAAAAGAAGGGGCAACTCTGGAGGGAAAGTCGAATACCGTATACAGGGTGATCCGTTTAACATATATAATAGACCGCGCACTCATTTTTATTTTTATTTAAAAAATCATTAACGTTTTTAAAAATATTTTTCTAATAGTCGTTCGAAAACCAACATTTTCCCAACAAGTATTTAAAGTTAGGGTGAATGGAGTGGTGTGGTACACTGTAGGGCTACCCCGCCCAAAATATTGGTCCACTGCTCCGCTCGCCAATACCTACTTCATATTCCGAATGATATGAAATAAAAAATATGCGTTGTCATTGAAAAGCGTAAACAACTTAAAAAACAATTGCGATGAAAAATAAATTTTTTCCAAAACGCATTAGTTTAGTGACGACTTAAAATAGTGTAAATCCTTTTTTTTTTTTTTTAGAAATGTCAATGTGTTAAAATCACCCCGTATTATAGAGGTGCGCGTTACTCTACCATATTGTTTATTGCGTGTGTGCAATTTGCTGGATATACATTTGAATGTTGCATAGCAGCGTGCGTAAGTGTATTACAGTCAGACGTACGTTAATAAAATATTCGTAACGATTCGACTTCGAATATTATCTCTCTTAAACGCGTATACAAAACGGTCTGCTGGTCTATTATAATACCTAATATTATACGAAACTGTTTCGGTCGGGAGAAAACAAACTATGTGTCCGGCGTGATGTACTGATGTAACTATAATACAACAGATCAATGTGGGCACCCGTGCCGACGTTAAAAAATATATATATATATTATAATAGCCGACCATCATCGTTGGTCGACTTAATAAACGCACTCACCACACTCCATCACACCCGAAAGCGTTTTGTCGTTTTTCTTGGTGCATTTTTCCGTTGCGTTGTTTAATTCGATTCTTATTGGGATAATTTAGTGTTATTAAGAATCGAGATGTGTACCTACCTACATACCTATATATACCTAGGTTTCGTCCGCGACTGCATGTGGGAAGAGCGCATAGATCTTTGAGTATCGAATTTCAACGGTTTTTTTTTTACCGATTTCATTAAGAGGATTACAAGTGAACGATTCGTATACACGATGTTTGTTTTGAAACTTGATTTACATTTTTCGTCCATTAGGTATATTATATTTAAACAAGCGCGTTATCACTGATCGCCGAGTCCAAATTGTCGAAAAACGAATTAATAGTATGGACAATTAGAGAATAATAATATGAACCACTTGATGCATTCCCGCGTAGAATCATTTACCATATTTATTTTTATAATAATATATGCGAAGCAATGACAGAATATCTATAGTCCACTCGAAATAAATTGCTATATTTTTAGTTTTAGATACAATAATCGTATCGTAAGGTACGTACTTAGTTACTATACGCATATACCACAATTATGCAATAATGTTATAATTGTTAGTTAAGACTTAAGAGCTATGGATATACTAAATGTTTTATGTATGCTAATTAAAATCATAATACCATATAATATCATACACGTCATAAGCATCTATATGTTTTAATTCGTCATCAGTTTTGGAAATCATGACAAATTTTCTTAACCCCCTTTTTCCAGATATATGATTTGCGTTTCTATTGCAATATTTTTAAAATCGTTACGAAAATCGATTAGCAAAACGACCCAGCCCAAAAACATATTTATATGCTAAAAAACTGAGGTAATTTAAAAACAAAATACTAACGTATCCATTCATATTCTGTTTCATCTGTAGTGTTTTTTAAATGGATATAATAATCTGTCAATGAGAGTTATTCCTTAGCATTTAATTTTTGTTCGTGAACTACTTCCATTCACTTTTCATACTTAAGGATATTCTAACGAGTATTTCAAAAAGCGTTTTTTTTTAAGGAGCCGCCGTGTACAATGTTTGGCGTTTGTAAATTTAAAAAACATTGCACAGTTTCCCCAAATATAATCAATTATTTATGACATGATTAATCATTTTGCTAGAAAAGACAAATGAAAAATAAACGTTGAATTAAAATAACTATAAGTATCGGATAAAAACGCATCGCGTAATCCCAACTTTTTTTTAAATATAGGTATACAGCGAAAAATTCACTAAGTTAGCTCACAGCTCGCAGAGGTTTTCGAACCCATTGTCATGGCCAGATGGCCTCATAATTATCTTTAGAGCTAATAGAGCTCAAAGTTAATAATAACTCAAATACTAGGTATACTCGTTGGAATTTTGATATTGTTACACGTCAGAAATGTACAGAAACATTGGAGGGGGGGGGGAGAGGGTAGGTTTGTTTACTGTGTCTCCGCAGGATACTCCTTGACAGTCCTTGTAATAAAAAGTGATAAAAATCTTGAAAACACGAACACGCATGTTATATTATTTTATTAATAATAAGTACATGATATTTAAACATTCCAAAAATCAGATTTCGAATGACTACGCGCACAGAAAGAACTCACGAAAAAAGGGGGTGAGCATGGTCGGTGAACCACCCCGTTCCCCGTGTACACGCGTAGTCGTCGTAACCGCTTCAGTCGAGACGTCTTATCTATACCGATAATAATTCATAATATAAATTATTCCGCGATCTATGACGATGCCGCCGGACGGAGAAGAACCGCTCGCAGTGAGTCGCCCACGTCGTCGTCGTCGTCGGTATAATGATAAGTTATAAATTATATTATATTTTAAAATGTAACAATAACGGAGAAAAGTTTCTCGGCGCGCCGTCTCTCCGTCTCCGATATTTTATCGCGACCGCTCAATATTATCGCGGCGACCCGACGAGTCCGAAGTCGCCGCCGCCGCCGCCGCCGTGCCGGTCTGAATATAGGAAGACGCGGCATTATTATGCACCGCTCGTCTTTTGCAATGGTCA
>NW_019102576.1:0-2412 GCF_001856785.1 Myzus persicae | reverse complement strand
GATCATTTTTACAAATCATTTATTGAATTTCGATTTAAAATTCTCAACAAATGTCTGCATTATAATTTTAAATGAAAAAAGAGGTTCCTATTTGAAAAACTGAAGTTTGTATTGTCACGGGATCATCCTTATTAAGTGGTATAAAAAAATATCCAATGATTCGAAGAATGGGCTTCAAAAGTATTTAAAAATTCCAAAAATCTGAATTTTAATATATACGCCTAATCTAAACATAAGACTAGGATGAGCATGCTTAAAAAATCACTCTGTACATTATAATGTACCGAATTAGTATAAATGTATTACATATCAACTTCATAAAATTCGGTTCAAACGTGTAGGTAGGAGTTTTCCCGGTGTGCCATGTGATCAATTAAACGAATTTAGCACCCCCTCCTCTTTCTTAACATATAATTATAATGTATATTAACAGTGTTAGAGTAAACCCACTTCAAATATGTGTATTGTATAGCAATCGACTTTTTACGTTAAATTAAATTTTTTCCGATAATTATACACATTTTAAGTTAAAAAAAAATGTAAAGAACCAGTCGTGATGTGAGAAACTTGAATAATACAAAAAACATGGTTTTTACAATAAAACGTTATATTTATTTGAAGAAATACATTTTTGTAAGTCACTGTTGCTACTAAATGCAAAAAAGTTTATATTTTTAAATAGCTATCAACTTTATTTGCAATATGTTTATATTGAACAACAATAATCATTAAAACTAAGTAAGTTCAAGTTCCAATCTTCAAAAGTTCAAAAACCATTAAGAATACACAAAATACGTCGACAACATAACAAAAAAAATTAATTGAGACAAGTAAGGACACTTTATTTTCCTTAGCTTTTTTACTATAACACATATAGTATTTCGATAGATCATATTTTGTTAAAAATATGCAAAATAAATAATGATCCATGTTTTACAATTAAATCTTCAGGTGGTAGCTTGTAAACAAAATAATCAAAAGCAGAAACCCATTTTTTCGTTTAAAGTGTTTGTGTAAAAATATAGTTGACGCAATATAAATATATTTTTTCCCGCGCCCCTTAAAAGTTTCCAGTACGACCCTTAGTACTCTATGGCGCCCCCGTCTGGAGTAACTGCGCCTTAATATAATTCATGTTTTTTAGTCCCAAAATATTCGTCCAAAACAATGTCAAATGCACTTTGGCTTCTCAGAAACAAAGCCCTCCGCACAGACTTGCAGCCTAAGTACAAAATCTGGCGATCGACTTTTTGACAGATTAATATTCAAGTGTGCAACACTTGAATCTAAGCGGCTCTACGTAGTCGGATCAAGCTTGGATGTCCGTCCCAATGATGGTCCTTGCTTAAAAAAACATAAATTTAAGAAAAATTGAAAATGTTTTTATATCGCTAACGTTGTATCGTATTCCATGTAGATTGTAGGTATTATTTACACTGTAAATCTTTGTATATTTTTGTAACTGCTAAAAAAAAACAACTGTATAGATCGATAAGTTAGACGACTTTGTCAGGAAAACTTTAAATAAAAAAATAGATGAAACGGTTTGTATTAGATAAAATAATATATATTATGTAGGTTATTACTTTGATTTTCGTGTTAGTATATAATTGTATTAAATGTTAATTTATATTTCTAATTAAAATTAGCACTTTTCACGAGTTCGTGACACCCTAAATAAAATAGAATACAACTTATTCATTATTACATATTATTTTCACGTATTTTGAAACAGGAGCAGTTTTTCGATAATTGTAAATACAAATACCTAAGTTCATAATAGTTAGTTTAATACTTTGTATTTGTATTTTTATAACCTACATATTTACGTATTTTGACTTTTTTTATCACGTTAAAATCCGTGTCCCAGTTACTGCACATTTCTTTGAAATTTAAACCAAGTATAATAAACTGTTGTGATCATGTTTTGTAATTGGCCTGGTGCAATCAGCGGCGTATTTAATTGAGGAGGGGCTGAGTGGTGCTCTCTTGTGATTCAAATTTTATTCGTGGTGCTTGTACCACTTGTTGGTTTTTCCGAACTCAAAGGTAAATATCATGATGAGTAAGTGGGAAAATCCTCAATTGGTCGAACATCATATCATATTATATTTCAGAAGGTACCTGGTATACTATGATATAAATGTATAATAAAGTTGTTTATTATAATTAAATATCACCTACCATATGTTTTAGAGGTGATGGTGAAAGTAAAGATGATTACCTAAACAATAAACTTATGTGTTTCTACAGAGTGTAATGAATATTTAAAATAGTAATGCAATTTCGCTGGCCGTTTTAAAAATGTGGCTAAGCGAAATCGAAATTCCAATGAACGGTTTCTGAGTTATTAAAATGTTTACACTAAAAAAAATAAATAGTGAACAATGAGTTATAAAAATCAAAACTACA
>NW_019102575.1:0-2411 GCF_001856785.1 Myzus persicae | reverse complement strand
ATATATTTAATTAACTAATTATTATACTGGTACTTTATGCCGTTCAGTGGTTCCTAAACCAATTTCTTGTTGTCCTTTACTCCTTTCCGAACTAACGTATTTCCGTGGCACCAGCCCTACCCTAAGTCGAAGAATGACTAATTATAAGTAAGCCACCACCGTACTTGGTGGTCCCAATTTAGCATTAGATCAGAGTATGGTTCCACAGGTATCCGCATTTCATGATTTGTGAACCACTGATATAACCAATGAAGCAATTATAAAGAAACTACATATTGAGTATTCGTGTAATTGTATCATACTTCAAATATATTTATCTAGGTATATTATAGGTACAATATGTTTATGTTTTATTTCCTATGTTAATTAAAAAATATATTTAGATGCTTAGGTACTGAGAACAAATATTTTTAACAAGTTGGCGGCTATATCTAATGAAGTATTACGATACAGTGTCGTGATTTAGATATTTTCATAAATAAAAATAATAATAATGATATACAATATCGTGTATAATAGTATCGTAATATGCGCAAATAACACAGCGTGCATTTCATTAAACATTTTCATACGTTTTAATATTTTACGTGACAAAATACGAAGTGAATAAATCTGTTTAAATCGACAGCAGCTGCTAAGTTATACACGCGATATTACCCTGTATTATTTTCAAAACGTTATTATTCATTTTAATATTATTTTAATATTAAAACGATAAAAAGCACGTCACAGGATCGTGTTTATTATTTTTTCACACAATTACACTCGTGCGTGTACACTGTACTCGATATTATATTATATTGATACGAAATATTTTAATGAGTTAGAAGAACACTAGGCCAGTAGGTACTTTGAGACGTTAGAATCAGTTGGTGTTAGCTACCTGTGAGGAAAACTACTGTTCTCTACAAAATGCTGATATCGAGTTTGGGTTACCGAACAAACAAAATAACACACATTACTCATTCGCCGAACACATAATTGGTGATATCGTACTCGATATACGGTCCTCTGGGGACAAGACAAAGTTTTCGAAACAAAAGTATAGTGTGTGCACTGTGTATATTTGTATAAATTGAAAAGTAATGAACCATATTAACAAAAAAAGACGAGGCCAAACAAAACACGTAAGTACCTCCTTAATCCCGAATAATAATAATAATAATAATAATAATAATAGTTGTAATTATAAATTTAGTTTATCGGAATTTGTTTCGCCACACTATTATACGTACAGATATGTCATAATTAAAACAATTCTCTGATAAATTTGTGTTGTATAATAACGCATAATAACATGCACACGAAATCAAACAAAAAAATTAAAGTCATTCGATATGCCATGCCCGTGCACCACCGGCATATTATAACTTCGGTCCGAAATTAATATACGCGGTAGAAAGTTATAAAATATAATTGTAACTGTTCGTTGAAATGAAAAGTCCGTTTGCGATCACCCTCCATCACCTGGGTATCATTATTATTTTAGACTTTCGGTACATTGTATGGACTGCAGTTATGAATCGCATTCGATATTTCTACACACGAGTAATACTTCGATCTACAAGACTCGGCAAATCTCCCGGGGAGGAAAATTTTCAAATATAACTTGCCGATAAAAGCCGCCCTCAAACACTGCACGGTCATACACGCGTACATATTATTATTATTATTATTATTATTATGTGTATGCTCTACGATGTGTCGAAGACTTTCGGTATTACGCGAGAACGGTTTGAGCACAAGTTTTCGTATAATCCCCCAGTCAATAAGACGAAGATCACGACCGGCAGCGATTTTTGATCCGATCGAGCTCGTATGTGTGGGGCAATAGTGTTCGCTTCGGGAGAGAGACAGGAAAAAAAAATACGAAAATCAATTACGACGCGTCGTGGGCGAAATATAACTTCGTTGCGAGCGGCGGCGGAGTGGCCGTTGTCACATTATTATTAAGTCGTATACACAATAAATTAATCTCCCGTCGCGCGTCACACGAAAACATTCGAAAAGTGTTCTGTACTTGTGTACGAAATTCGCGATGGCTTCGCGAAGGCGTGGGCAGGGCGAGGGAGCAGAGAGCGGGCAGGAGAGTATAAAAATCAAAAGAACTATATTATTATACTCTGCAGAGTCGCAGCACGGACATCGAAAACTTCATGATTATTAGCCGTCGCGTTACACAAAAGTTTTTGGCAGAAGATTTGTCAAGTTTGAAACAAAACTCGAAACAAATAGATCTGTACACGCCTTTCCTCGGCGACTATATATATTGTATGCCTATACCTATATATCGAGGGTCTGTACTTTATATCTCTGGACGGACCATTTACTGCTACACTGGTAGTGTGTAGGTAATACAGTCACAGGCGTAAAAGTCGGGGAGCTGGTTGGCCTAGGCCTCACTAACTGTC
>NW_019102574.1:0-2413 GCF_001856785.1 Myzus persicae | reverse complement strand
GTACAGATGATAAGGAATATATCGAAATAACAAACTCACAGTTACTTATCGAGCATAAAAGTGTTTTTGCTTTAGAAGATGATGACAGATCTTCCCAGTTAGTTATCTCTGTTAAAGCATCAATAATTTTTGGTAGTGAATTTTTAAATTGCATAACACTATCATGCCGCTCTACCCAGCGTGTTTCACATAAACTTACAACATTATTCTTTAATTACTTTTTCAAAATAAAATTACGTTTTGCTGAACTATTAAAAAATGTTATTATTTGTTGCATGATACCCACACTATTTCTAATGGCTTGTACTGTTGATGATTTTGAAATAGATAAGTTTAGTGCATGATTATGGCAAGGACTGTATACTGAATTTTTAGCTGATTTTTGAACATGTTGAACGGCTCCTTTTATAGTTGAAGTCATTGTTGTACATCCATCAGTTGAAATACCAATACAATTATTGACGTCTAACTTTAAATCATGTAAAATATTGAGAACTGTTGTTCCTAGTAATTCTCCACTTAATTTAGGTTCAATTTGTTGTTTTGATATATTTTCTAAGTCCTGGTCTTCATCATCTTCATGTTCATCTCCATATATATTTTTATGACAGTTAACAAAAGAAATAAAACGTTCAAAAACTTTTCCAGATTTTAAGTAACGCACACTAAAATTCATTTGGGAAATTACTGAAACATCAGTCGTTTCATCAAAAATGATGCTGTAATATTTTGCTTCTTTAATTTCATTTGTTATAAAAGTAGTTATTTCTTTTCCAATGCACTGAATTAAGTTGTTTTGTATTGTATAACTTATATATGTAGCATTTTTAGAAGTAGACATAAGATGATGTTCAAGATTTGTATCGCCAGCATCTATTCTGAATTTGAGGAGTTCCCTAAAATTTCCTTGGTTAGTAATTGACTCGGTGTATGAACTAAAATCTGAAGATATAATTTTGGATAAAAGTTGCCCATCATCCCTGTGGCCCTTAAGTGCAATATTTTGACGTCCTAGGAACAATATTGACTTAATTATAGGTACTAAACGTTCACGATTTTCTTTAACCCTCGGCCGCCCGCGCCTGATTCCCAGACCCCGGCACCCGCGGACGGCACTCAGTGCCGACACCACGGAATTTGTTCTAAATTTGTTAATAACTCGCTTATTAATGGTTTTACAACAAAAACTTAAATACCTCGTGAATAACTATAAAAATCTTTTTGAATGTTGATTTTTAAACATTTGTTACTTCAAACAAGCACTGTGAAAAATCTCAAAACAAATACGTAGTGTAAATATCTGGTAATTATAAGTATAATATCTACTTTCAGAGACTCTTATCTACATTAAAATGGCTTATAGTGAATTTAATATGCACAAAGTTTGTAGTTTTTTCATTTTTTTATTATATTTTTATCATAATTTTGAGAAATGTGATTATAAAACATGAATATGATAGATAAACGTATTTATTGATAAAACTAAAAATTATACTTTTAAACTTTTAATAAATAAACTTTTATAACAGACTTTTTTACTAACTACAACTAAACCTTTTCTTAAATTTTAATTTTCCATACTTGATTCTGAACTTTCAGAATTTTGACATGAGTGGCACTTGATTATATTCGTGCAATGTTTTTTACAAACAAAACGAGTACAAAGGGAACATCTAACCGTAGTTTTGTTGTTTTTCCTTGTTCCACATGCATGACAAGCTCCAGATCTCGGTAGATTCTCTCCTTGAGTAACAGAGCAAACATCTTCATTTTTGTATTTAGCGAGAAAGTACTGTACATCTTTAGGAAGACCCTTCACTTTGGCCCTTTCTTTCAAATGTTCTTCTAAGAGATTCGTGGCGAGCCTTTGAAGAAACGGCAACCTTCGAAATTTGCGATAATCGTACATTGATATATTATTGGCAACGTATAAAATATGAGAATTTACCCCAGCCATATCCAAGAAACGGAAAAACAATGCAAGCGGCCATCTTCTAGTATTCCGAGCTGTTGAAGCTACCGAGCACTTTTGGTCAACTGTGTCTACTCCACTTTTTGTTTTATTGTAATCATGGATGATTTCAGGCTTTCCGGTTTCTTCGTTTATGTCACCAGGACCATCATGCATAGTAGATAATAAAATGACAGCTTTGTTTTTTTTAGGAACGTAAGACACCAAAGTACACTCATCTTGATATCCAAATAGTGATGATTTTACTTTACGTTTTGGATTTGGAAGAAATCCTGGTGGAATATCGGTTTTATTTTTTTTCAAAGTGGTGATGAGGGTTATACCCTTTTTGAGTAACTCTTGTGCCAAGGGATAACTACCATAATAATTATCGGTTGTCAAATTTCGTTTTGAGGTCTTTAGAGGTTCAATAAGTCGCATAACAATGTCAAATGGTTTGTT
>NW_019102573.1:0-2412 GCF_001856785.1 Myzus persicae | reverse complement strand
ATATTTAACCCGTCAGTGGTCGCGATGATTTTTATAACACCGTTAGTCGCGTGTGAGCGCAGCGCTCTTTATACCTGTTTTGCCAATTTTACATACGATTTTCATTTGAATAAGTTTAAAATCTTAAATTCAAGTTTGTGGTTGTCGATGAAACAAAAATAATGCATTAAAATATTACTTTTATTTCTTATAATGATTAAAAATAATAATATATTTAGAAATTAAAAATCAAATATATATTATCTTTTAAATACAACTTTTTATAATAACAATTTAAAATTATAAAATTATGAACATAAATAATACTTTGTTAAACCTTATACACAGTTTTAAGAATAGTAATAATAAATTTAGTAAATTTCGTAAGAATTATTATTAATTGTAACATTATGTATATAAAAAAAAAATGGAAAAAATTATTAAAAAAATAAGCATTTACTTCCTAACATTATTCACTATCAGACTCGATTTCATTATTCTTACCACAAGACGTGCATGTTGCCACTGTATGTTCCTTACAAATAGGAACATTACACATTTCACAACGTACCTGAAAATCATTGCAAATATAATTTAGAATAATACAAAAATGTTTACATTTAGTAAATAATAAAACAAATTACCATAGTTTTACGATTTTTTCTTTTCGGACAAAATCTACATTTTGGGCGATCACTAGATTCAGGAGTCGGTGCTACCGTTGGTTTTTCTACCTGATCAGTCAGTTTCATAATAGTCTGTCTAAGAGGAATTGATAATTTTTTATTTTGTAAACGTTGAATCATAAAATGTTTAGTCAATTCTTTTCCTAAGGTTTTCAAGTACAACCGTCGGCTTATAGTTTGGTTGGTATTGTCTCGGAAAATGATTTGACTATTGATTCCCGCGATGTTCATAAGTGCAAAAAATATCGTAAGTGGCCATCTGCAACTGATCCTTGCTACAGAGTACTCCCCCTTGGTTGTTTTCCATCTATTTTAAAAACAAATTAATGGTTGCATATTATAATTGCACAATATATTTTCATATTATCATACGTATTTTATAAAATATAATAGATGACACAATTTGGGGGGTCAGTTAAATATTTTACATACTAACTGGATTATTAGTATCATCGTCGAAACATCATTACATATTCTCAAAATTGTTTGGTTACCTATTTACGTTATAAAATAATACCACAATTAGGGTATAATATGGGTAACAAATAATTTATCAATATTGTACTTTTTTTTATTCATATGAATGATAAATAGTGCAAAACTTATTATACTCTGTTTATACAAAATAAGAAGAGTTAACTGTCTTTTGACTCGACTTTTTCCATATCAGAAGTTTTGTATTTTTGAATAACCAAATAATCACTTGCTGTTTTGATTGGTGGTGTTTTTATACAAAAATGTCCCTCATCTGATTTTTTTATGCGTATGCAGTTTTCATTGATCACGGTGGATAAACCATTATATTCTTGTTCCAGTTTTAATAATTGCGACTGAAACTAAAAAATTAATATTATTTGATAAATATATTATTAAAATATTTAATATTTTACTTTCTTTTTTTTCAGTTTAGCTTTTACAACGGGTTCGATTTTTTTAAGATTCTGCATTTGGCCAAGTTTTCGATGATTATAAAGTTCCTAAATTTGTATTATCATTTTTTCAATTTAATGTTGTTTAATTTACAGAAACTAAAAAATATTAATGCTATAATAGTATTAATAATAGTGGTGACGGTGAACATACGTCGATTTCTTCACGAGTGTGAAGTTAGCAATTGACCCAGCCATTGATAAGGAATTTCACATATTGGCCATTACCGATTTGTACAATGAGTTGCCTATGGGTATGCCCCTCATCCAAGTTATAACCACTAGATAGCGCCATAATATTATTTACCTTAATATTATATTTTATATTGTGTTAATATATTATAAGTACATATTAAAATAATTTCACTTAATATTTATTTTTCTAAGTTGTTTAAGCTTAAACCAATATGTAATTATATAAAACAAATTGGAACATGCTGAACATAGTTAAACCTAGGTATTAAACAGCTCATTGGGCATTTTTAATTTATTCTACCAACTTTGAAGTAATCCTTATAATACAGTTAATATCCATCGTTAGCCAGAGTCAACTGTAAAAACAAAAATAATGTAAGTAATATTCAAGTATGTGAGCTTATAGTTAAAAAAAAAATAAATAATCAGTTTAGGTATAATTATTACGCTATTATAGTAACTGAAGACAAAATCAATATTTAATTAAAAATGTTACTATGAGAGTAATAGTTATACAATAAAATAACATTCATTTGATTAGTATAAAAGTATACCAACAACAGTCTTACAATATTATCACATAGTCAAAGTATATATTATTGCCAAAGGGTAACAAATATTTA
>NW_019102572.1:0-2418 GCF_001856785.1 Myzus persicae | reverse complement strand
TCGCGTTCGCCGTATGTCGAAAACGCTTGTGTGTGCTCGACATACCGTCCACACTGTATAACGCACACCATGAGCACACATGCTTTAGTGTGGACCACGGTTATCTACTCAGGTTAGGAATCGGCGTATGCTTATTCATTGCGAGCCACGGCCCCGTGGCGTGACTGCGAGTTAACAGCGCTAGTAGTCGTGGTACCATCAATATTCAGTAATCCGTATTTACATTGTTCGTTAGCGTGCGTATATCCAAAATTAAAAAACGTTTTGTTCGCGATTTACTATTTTTCTGTGAAACTGTGAAAGACGTAATCCAAAATTTAATAGTGTAAAACTATATAAAAGTAGGTATTGTTACAAACTAACTGTTTTAAATAAAAAATACTGAATAGTTATAACTTATAAGGCATGGGCCGGTGCTGTGTAGTTGGGTGCACGTCGGGGTATAAAAGTAATCCAGAAAAGGTGTCAAGATTTGCTGCACCTCGTGATCCAGAGTTAAGAAAAAAATGGTCAAATGCTATACCAAGATTAAATTATACTGTTAATGACAGGTCATATGTGTGTGAAAAACATTTTGCTCCAGAAGAAATTATTAGATATTGGGAATCAGGTACTGAATCAACATTACTTGTCAAGGTAAGTAATTTACTATATTTCTAATATTTAGGAATATGCATAGGTAGTAGGTAGATATATTTTAGTTTAAATCAGTAAATTAAGTGTATAGGTAGGTCTTATCTAAAATAGTTTTATGCTTTCAATTATATAAATCATATTATACATTGTCAAGTAAAAAAGTCAATGGAGAAAATAGGTACAGTTGTTTTTATTTTATGAAGGACATTGATGCTTACATGTATAAGTATCCTACTTAATTCAATTAGAAATATGATAATTATATCAATGGATACAATTTAAATTATAATACAACTTTTATATGATATTAATAATACCTATACAAAGGTGAACATTCTCATTTTATACTGAAGTTTAAATAGCAATCAGTAATTTATTATTGATACAATTAGGAAAAACAATCTCAGACAAGAAATTAGGTAAAACCATTTGAATAAATAATATTGTTTTAATTGTTGGTAATAATTAGGTACCTACCTACCTATATTTCAAGTTTAATACATATTGAAATTTGCTCTATGAATAGGTATTGTGGCTAAGTGTATTTCTAGGTGTATTTGTTATTGCAAAATAATTGTTTATATCACGGTTACCGTGGTTTATATCTACATTATTCAAAATGTACTAACATCATCAATTTTACAATTAATAAAAATAAATGAAAAAACAATAATAGGTACCTACCTAATAAAAATTAAATTAAGTAACTAATTATTTGAACAACATACTATTGGTTTTATTTTTAGGTTCCATACAAGATTCCTAAACTACAACAAAATGCTGTTTCATCAATTTTCCCTGGACCTGCATACCTCACCAAAAACATTAAAAAACGGAAACCACCAACTGAGCGACAAAATGTAATACATAATAAGAAAAGTAAAGATGATGATATTGGTAATATTAACAGAATTGACGACCCTGTCATTAATACAAATTTATATAATTTAATAAAATGTTCAGCTTCCGAGGGAACATTAAAGTTATACTGTTCTTGGACTGATGCCACTATACAAAAGTTGAATAGTACAGTTTCAATTTATAGTTTTGTATCTTTCTGCCACACTGATACAATACCTATCATTGAGAAGTCTGTTACTGTCTCAACCAATGGTGATATTACTTTTGGAGTACTGGGTAAAAAAATTGAAGCAGAACAACTCAATATTATCCCAGCTAAAAATCTAGAAGATTTTGCTAATAATTTAAAACAATTTGAAAAAATGTATGTTTGTCATGGAGGACCACTAGTAAATCGGTTTTCAAGAGTAACTACTACAACATGTGTTGCTAATTCTGTTGGAAGGTTACAGCATATTAATTGTTGTCTTGTTATGAAGGAAAAAGCAACATGTTGTGTCAGATGTCGACGACTTGTAAATGTATTGACAATGCGTGAGATAAGAAAAAATGCTGGTGCTCAAGAGCACTTACTCTTATCACCTTCCAAACGAAAACTATTTAATAAAATACAAAATGAAAAGAAATGTCTTAAGAAGAAAGTTGTACGTGCTAAAGAAAAAATCAATGAACTTAATTCAGAACTAAGTAAAGTTAAAAAAAATATGGCAACATTTTGTGACAAAAAGATTGAAGAACAATTAAATAATATGAGTGGTATTAATGAGTCACAAAAAACATTAATTAAAGAATGTTTTGCAGCCAGCAAAACTAAAAATACCAAGAGTCGGAGATATAGTGAAAATTGGCTAATGCTTTGTCTATTATTTAATATTAGATCACCCGGGGCTTATAAATATTTACGCGATAGTCAACTTTTAC
>NW_019102571.1:0-2417 GCF_001856785.1 Myzus persicae | reverse complement strand
TTTTTTCGTAATTTGTCAACTATAATCAACGTCCCGCTGCAGTTTGCCGTCATTGCAGCGAAGAACAATAATATGACTATAAATGTAATCTACAACATTTGAAAAAAAATTGCAATAAGTAATATTTTAAATATAATAAATTACAAAAAGTAATTTAATATAATTAGGTATTATATGGATATATTTGTACATTTTTATTATTTTTTATTATGCTAATACCCAAGTCAAATTTGTAAGTAATTTTGTATTATTATTCTTTTCTTTAAATTATCAATCTGCCATCGGATAGGTACCCCCCACTTTTATTATATATATTAATTGTGAATACATTAAAATATATTATATATTTTTTTTTAATAAAAAAAACTTATAATTTAATTTATTTCCTATTTAAAATAATACTGTGATAAATTGTTACAATTGTTTACAAATAAATTTATTCATACTATCAAATATATTTGTACATTTAAATGCATGAAGTATTTATGTTAACAATAAATTATCTATTAAAAAAAAATTATATTTAATTATAACTAAAAAAAATGTTCTTAGAAATATAATATACGCTTGTTTTTTTTTGTCAATACTAAATTAATTGAAAATGTATATAAAATAGGTTTTAATTTACCTAAGAAACAGTAATTTTTTTATAAAGATTTAAATATTTTAACTGTTATCTATGTAGTGTTCTTTAAATAGGTATTAAATATGTTAGTTTAACGTGCACTAAAAAATGTACTTTAATCAAAGTGATTGGAAATTTTATATTTTAAAACTTCTTAAATATTATTATCTTACCTTCATTACTTTAAGAATATTATTTGTGCGTCTGTCATTTTTTTACAGTTAAAATTATTTTTAATATTTAAAACTTAAGCTAAGCTTTAATCGTATGCCGAAGATGAAAAATTGCACATTTACTATTTATTGAAATTATTTTAATTTAACGTAAAATTTTAACAGAAAAAAAAGAATTGATAATCTTCTTGTATGTGTTAAACTATTATCGTTTGGAACGTATCTTAAATCGGCCCTCTTCGAATTGTAATGAGTTTGATATGCATCACCTCATCGGGAGTTCTGTACACGATGCTCTCGGACACCTAAACTAAACTGCTCATTGCTTATGGTATGTCTGTTGACCTCTTGCTGTTGCGGTTTGTTTTGTATAAAACTCAAGGATGCAAAGAAGCAAGCACCTCCCTCCGGTTTTTGGCCTTAGCCGCAGTTATAGTTATAGCACAAAGTCCTGGCGCGGTGGTCACAATGCGTTGAATAGGTTCTATTTATTATCATGAGGTCTATTCTAATACATACATGCGACATTAACAATTATTTGAAATAATGTCTTATTATCATTATATTCGTAACTGTGACTAATCGATATTGTTGACTCGTTTTGTATTTACGGAAGAAAACTAATTCAGCTCCTTCAGAATATACGAATTTCCCCAGCCTAACTTCTTGTCGCGCGAGACTACCTGGGGCTGGCCCGTAGGGTTTTACAGTTTTTGTCCATCATCATCGTGTCTGTTTAGCTGGCCATTCGTACATTAATTTTATTCCGAATGTCCATTTACCGGCGTTCGTTGACCTTCATCGGCACGTGTCAATTTAAAACTTCTCTACGGTTTTTAACTGCCTAAATTGTTTAAAGCTCGATCACAACTATGAACATTAAAAAAAAAAAATTAGACCTTTTAAAGAAACCACATAAATCGATGTACATAATACTGATGTTGAGTATACTTACAATATATATGTACGACTACGGCGAGTTGGTAGAGATGGAGCGATCGTAATTATTTCGTTGGTAGATAATATTATAACTCAATACAAATATGAATATATGATATAATTGATTTTCATTTTCAAAAGAGAATAATAGTGGTGCGGGACATGCGTTATAACTTATAGTTAACACGAAAAATTTTGAATGCCTAACATTTAGGTACAATATATAATACAGCCGATAGTATTGCACAGGTGAAATCAGAATTGTCAATTTCGGCCATCTAAAACAATAGCAATATTTAATTAATTATTAATATACTGTTACATTATGCTTTTTAGCATAGAATCGTGTATCGCAGCTTCGCATAATCGCTTGATACAAGTTGCACAAATTATATATTTATATGACATTATTAGTTTACCTATACCGTTATATAGTTTGCTTGGTAAGTATAACATAAAAACATAGGATAATGTGTTACCCATGCAACGTCTAATGTTTAACTGCAATCATTAATTAGTCTAAGATAAAGTGTTTAATAAAATATGTTTTTAAAATTCACCCAGAGAAAACTATTTGTGATTTTGAATACCTACTCATTTTCTTTCATCCAAAATGTCATTATTTTCGTAAAACCAACCTTTTCTAAATCATCTGTCTGCTTTAGGTATATATATATATA
>NW_019102570.1:0-2419 GCF_001856785.1 Myzus persicae | reverse complement strand
ATTCGATATTATTTTTCTTATTATTTGCAAACTTAAATCAATATGTACTTACCATAATATTTTAGGATCCTTGTTATATTATTATTATTTTTTTTTTTAATTGTTACTTATGTAGTAGAGGTATCAATGTTACCTATATAATATGCACCTATATAATTTGATACTTTTTTATGATTTGTTCTACACCCTTGTAAAATATAGTACCATATGGTTTGTACCAATCTATAGATAACACAAATTAGTGAATAGGTTACATTCAATAATAAAAATTTCAATATTAAAATGTATTTGTTTTAACAAAAACTAAAACATTAATTTACTTTTTTCACGGGTACTTAACATGATAATTTTATACTAATCTCAAAATAGTTTTAAATATTTACAATATGTTGAAAATCTATTGTATTTAATTTATATAATATTGAAATTAAGGTGTTTTATAAAGTGTACATAAAATACTACAAATATGAAATAATAAAATATGCTAATTATGATTAAAATATAATATAAGGACATAATATTAATAAATTATTAGTGTTTTATATAAATCAGCATATGTGGTCTAACAAACTTGTTTTTTGTATCAGTGAATTTATTAATTTTTTGTTGAATATCATTATGATTTTCCCAAGTCTCTCCTCTTTTTATGTAGGACACATAATGATCATTACCATAAGCTATTACGCCATAGAAGTTAAATCTAAAAATATAATTAAAATATAATATTATAAGTTATAACTAAACATTATTATACTAATTCGGTATTTCATCATAACAATTTTAAATATTCAGCTTGTTTACCTTGTATTATGAATGAAAAGTGTTGTTGGGAAATCCATTAATGAAAATTCTTCATTATCTCCAAGAATATCAGTTTCGACAAAAATATGTTGTTGAAAAATTCTAGTTGTTTCGACAGTTCCGTTGCATTCACTTTCAAAGCAATTAGTACTTTTTGTCAACGTATAGTTTAATAATGAATCCTCCAGACTTTGTATTCCATTTTCTAAACGAACTATGACGGTAGCACTATTTCTTTCGATATTGAAGTATGGGCAGTTTTTATTAGAACAATTAACATATTCAATTGCTGAAGGAGCATTAACAAAGAGTTTGGTTACTAAATATAACACATTACATCTAGTATCTATTAATTTAATTTCAGTAACACCATCAGCTTCTTTAAAAATTCCTTTTAATATTTGTAAACGCTCTTTGTATATTTGTTTTGATGTTCCCTTGACAGCTAACTGTTTACAAAATTTTAAAAATATATTCTTGTTACAATCTACAAAATCTCTATATTGAGGGTAGTCAATATATGCCATAGTTATTACTGCTGCTACTGCATCAAAAGGGCATGTGTTATGGATCATATATCTTTTCTTTGAAACTCGTAAACATGTGGTCATATTACCATTTAGAAGAAGTGTGTTGGATTGTGATCTAGTTTTTTTATTTAAAATCATATCGATTTCTGGAGTAGGGCTCATATATTTGGTTATCCTTTTTTTCTTAGTTCCAACTTTATGTAATGGTTCAATATCTTCATTTTCTCCTCGGCCTTTCCAATTTTCTACAACGTTCAATACATTATTTTCACAATTATCGATGTTAGCAAATATTTCATCTTCAGACTCTGTTCCATATTGATGAGTTTCAGTCGGTACCATATTTTTTAAATCAAAAATTGAGTTTTTGTTTACATAAGTGAAATCGTTGTTAACTTCATCTTCTTCTGACTGTATGTTTATTTTATTATCAGTACTAGTTTCCAATATTTTAATTTCTTCGCTGTTATTTTTTATTTGTTCACTTCTAATCAACTTGCAATTATTTTCAATATTAATTAAATGTTTTGTGATAAATCGGTCAACTGTCATAGGTTGACTATTGAAGCGCAAAATTTTATTTTTTAGTTCCGAAAAATCACATTCAACTGGAGCCGATGATGCTTTTTTGTGTGGGGACCTGAAAATAGGTTGCATAACATTGCTCCATAATGTAAAGTATTTAGATTAGCGAATAATATCTCGTGATAGATCTGGGAGATAATAAGCTGATAAACGATCACCTTTAATTTTCGAATTATCTTTGCATACATTTTCAATATCATTTAAAAATTCGGTTATGTGGCTTGTTATAACATCATTATTTGTATCGTTATCATCGTTTTCCAAATAATTATACTGCTCATCTGACGGCTCTTCATTTTCGTTTTCTATTACTTCTTCAATGCCTTTAATTTTGTTAAGTAAATATCGTCTACTCGTCTCTGAAGGAGTTTCCTTTTGATCTTGCGTCCAGCCATCTGTTTCACATAACATAACATTCAATAGTGCAGTTAAAGTTTGTTTAAAATCCTCCAAGTTGATTGATGTTACAAGAAGTCTCAAGCATCTGACATAAAATTGTTTAA
>NW_019102569.1:0-2520 GCF_001856785.1 Myzus persicae | reverse complement strand
ATCTGATTTATTCGTCGAATAACTCAAGTTATTTGCCGAATAACAAAAATATGTTATTTTCCGGTTTTTCAATATTGAAATAAGTCTTATTTAGAGAATAAATCACAAATAAATTATTTGGTACTTTTTCTACCGAATAAGAACTTATTTGACTAATAACTACCAAAAATTGATATCAGCAATTACAATTTACAAATTTACAATCAATGATAATAGTATTCAATAATATTATTTAAATTCGTTGTGTCTTTTCTTTTGTCCCGTGTTCGTTAAAATTCTTGATACCTAATTACTATGATGGAATTATTGGTATTGCCGGTATTAGACATTATCGAAGATGACGATGTTGAAATTGTCGAGTTTTTACATTATCAACGACGTACGTACACAATTCGTGTACGAATTAACCATATGGAGTTTTGGGATGATCAAGACTTTAAAGTTAGATTTAGAATCTCCAAAGAAGTAGTTATTGAAGTTTTAGGATATATAAATGAGCAAATATCTTCACAATCATATAGGTGATTATCTATACAATAATAAAATAATTGGTATATCAAATTTTGTATTCTGTAATTTGTAAATGTTAAAATTATTTTAGAAATCATGCCGTAACATCCATAAACAAACTGCTTTTAACTTTACGATTTTATGCTACTGGGAATTTTCTAATAACTGCTGGAGATTTTTTGGGAGTAAGCAAAACTACATCATCATTAATTGTTCGTGATGTCAGTGTTGCATTAGCAAGACTGCTGCCACGGTTCATAAAAATGCCAGACACAGAATTAGAAATAAATACATTACAGAACCGTTTTTATGATATCGCTAAATTTCCTAGAGTTATTGGTGCTATTGATTGTACCCATGTAAAAATACAAAATCCAGGTAATAAAATATTAGTATATTATAAGGGCAATCTTTTATAATATGTTTTGGGAGTGTTGTAAATTAATTGATATTTTTCCCTTATTACCTAATAAGTAATAAGCAATTTCAAATAATGTGGAACTGAATATATAAAAATATTTTGGCAATAAAAAGTGACTGACCAGCATCACTATCGAATTTTGAAGGCAACCCTTCAACCGACAATTGTATTATGTTGTATAATTGTTTTTCTAATTCACTTGAGCAAGTATAATCATATTCATGAGGGCCACCTCCAGTCTTAAATAAATTACTTTTACTTCCTCTCAATAATCTTTTTAATCCTTCATATTTTAATCTCAAGCTTGCAGCATCTCTGGGCTGTTATTTATACAAAAAATGTATATCTAATTCATATTTATTGAAGATTATTAAATTTGTATTTAGAACTTACACAGCCTGATGTGGTTGAATTGTATGCTTCACTAATTTTTAACCAGCACTTGTTTTTGTCCTTCCAGGACACAGAGTTGGACACTTTATTTTCCAGTACAGATTTATTTTCAATTGCATATTTTAATAACAGTTCTTTTTCCTCAAAGGAAAAGTTATTTGCCCTATTCCTTTTATTTGATGACATAATGATGATCGGTGAATAACAGAATAATACAGAATTTTAGAAATTTAGAATAGCAATATAATAGTTTATTGTTTATAATAATAATATACCAGATATTAATTACAGATTTTTCTTTGATAATATTGTCTTATCACTGATGAGATATTTCAACCAATTAGAATGGATCAGAACTCTTCAACTTGTTCCACAATGCACAACTCCTTATACATACATATTATCATTATCATCTACTGATTAGTTTTATTCTCCGAATAACTATTCGGATAATAAATTTATATTGAAAAACAGTTGTCATAATTTTTTGTTTTATTTGGAAGTTTATTTGCTGAATAGGTTTATTCCACGAATAGTTATTTAACGAATAGTTGGGTGATTGAAAAACCTGCCCCACGGTCGCAGCGTCGTCCAACACACTATCTATGTCTTATAATGACAATATTAAAAATGATTTGTATATTTAGTTGTGAAGATAATGTATCATCCAACACACTATCTATGTCTTATAATGACAATATTAAAAATGATTTGTATATTTAGTTGTGAAGATAATGTATCATCCAACACACTATCTATGTCTTATAATGACAATATTAAAAATGATTTGTATGTTTTAGGCCCGGTTTTTCAATTGAATTTATTTGTCGAATAACTCTAGTTATTCGACAGATAAGAACAAATAGATAATAATCAGTTTTTCAATGTCCGAATAAGCTTATCTGTCAAATATAGTTACGGATAAGTTATCTGCTACTTTTTGTAACAATTAATTGTTATTCGGCGGATAACTTACAGCTGATAAACATTATATCTAATGTTTATCAGATTTTAATAATTATACGCTGACACGCTGTGGAGTGTGGAGTGTGGATACTGCGTTAATTATATTACAAAAAGTCAGTTTGTACTTTTGTTTTTCGATTTTACGAATTAAACTACAGTGCAATAGTGGTTTTTTCTGTTAATTTAAATATGGATCATATGGATTTATTTGAAGACGATGATGACTACGA
>NW_019102568.1:348480-365754 GCF_001856785.1 Myzus persicae | reverse complement strand
CAAAGGACGAAAATTTATAGAAATCGGCAACATCCGATGTCAACAAAGGTATATACTTATAACGGTAAATTATGGTGGTTGATGTTAACTATGTGCCGAAAGATATTATTATGATTACACTATGTTATAAATTTGTATACTATACGTAATATTTTATATTTATCTAGTTAAATGAGTGAAAATAACGCTAAGTCTATAAGTAGTCATGTGGCCTAGTGGGTTAAAGCGTCATCGTTATAATATGGGGGTCGAGGGTTCGAAACCCGTTAAATTATTTTGTAGTTTTTTTCCCGTCATGTAATTGTACACGTCTAGCGCGGATATAATATATATGATAAGTGATAACTGATAACGGTAATAATGTTAAGTGATAACGGTAATAATGATAAGTGATAACGGTAATAATGATAAGTGATAACGGTAATAATGACAAGTGATAAGTGATAACGGTAATAATGATAAATGATAATATATATCTCGCGCACGTGCACGACCGGGCGGCGGGCTCAGCAGGGATCAGCGGATTAGCAAGGATCAGCGGATCGGATCGGTGTCAATGTGAATTTATTTAAAACCACACAATTTTACTTCTACCGACACCGATAATATCGGCGAGTGTGAAAGAGCTCTAAGGGCCGTATTTAAGGGGGGGGACGGGGATATTTGGCCAATTTTTGAGACATTCAGGGGGTGGCCAGGCGCCATTGTATATTATATAAATACATTTTTTTTTTTTGTAAGGATTTGTTTGAGTACCTATCTATACTTGGACTTAAAGCGAGCTGTGACTATGTTTAAATATTATAAATAATCACTCCAGTGAATCCCACGGGTAGTTTTAAAGAAACATGTGATTGACACGATGTCACTCAAAGAATAAGAAGAACTCCATATATATATATATAATATGTTAGTTGCAGGAGGCCTACGAAGTACCATAAATAATTGCGCGTGACCTCCAAACGTATGTGTTCATAGATATATCACTACTCATATGAATATTATTAAAATAGTCGCATTAAAAGCATTAACAGCGTTGTGTTGTCACAGAGATGACAATGAGCAGATAGGCAAGGGACATCCGGTGAGTGCAGCGCGTGGCCGCCCACGGTATGACCTTATATGGTAAAAGCAGGGATACGATCCAAGTATAGCCATTATAATACGTCGCTCGAATGGGCTTCGGTAGACGGACCAACACCAACGAGCTAGACTGACCAACACCAACGAGCTAGACGGACCAACACCAACGAGCTAGACGGACCAACACCAACGACGAGCTAATAGCTAGGATATGACAGTCACATCTCGCTAGTCTCCATTATTTAATATAGTCACTTTGGACTTAGTAAATTTATTGTTTTTGTATCAATCAAATAAAAGTATTCAATTTATAAAGAAAAAGACAACTCTTCTTCATTTATTTTTCAACACCATCAAACGGACGTAGTCGGTTTGTTACAGACTTAATGCATTGCATGATTATGATACGGACATTTGGCGTAATTTACTCATTTTGTCAATCAATGATGAATGATACTAAACTATACTATCTATTAATTTTTATAATTTTTTTTATGGATTACAATTGTATATTTGTATGTTGTTAATTGTTATACATTTTGACAGTAATTAAAGTAATGTATAATCGTGAGAAAAAAACAGCTAGGTATCACAAAATCTACACTTAGTAATAAAGTAAACAATACAATACGTTGCTTTACATCGTTCGACAGACAGAATTTAAAGTATAAGTTAAGCGGGTAGGCGGCGCTTGAACATCACAGGCTAATATGCGGACCACATAAACCCCTACGACCTATAATGCCAAAAGAAGGAGATGTGCTACAATTCACCTCGGGCAAAACGCGCAGAGACATCCCATAGTTATATATGCCGATTTCGAGGCTCTGCTTGTAAAGACCGAAGAGAAAAAGGGGGGTAATACAACAATAATACAAAAACACCGTCCAATGAGTTACGGATTTTTAGTTAAGGCGTCTGAAAATGTTCCAATAGAGTTGCTAACAAAATTTAACATACCGATTAAACCAGTTAGAATCCGAGGTAGTGAAAGCAGGCAAGACGTGGCAAAACATTTTATACAGAATATCACTGACGTTGCCGAGAAAATAGAAAAATTATTAAAGACGAACATTGCTCTGACCATGACCGATGAAGACACAGCTAAACATAATTCATGTTTTAAATGTAATTTATGCAAATGTAATGTTGATACAAACACCCGTGTCCGTGATCACGATCATTTGACTGGGAAATTCAGACAGACCTTGTGTAGTAGGTGTAATCTAAGTCTTAAAAAACCAAACTACGTTCCAGTTTTTATCCACAATCTATCCAACTATGATGCACATTTCATTGTAACAGAACTAGGTTATAATTCAAAAAGAATAAAAGTAATTCCGAACAGCGAGGAGAAATTCGTTACTTTTTCAAAATATATAAGTAACGATTTTACCATTAGATTCGTGGATACTTTTAGATTTATGGCTACAAGTTTATCAACTCTCGCCAACAATCTAATAACGCCAAACTTGGAAAAATTCCGTATAACGGCAGAACATTTTTCCAACAATGATTTACCGTTCGTCACTCGTAAGGGTGTATATCCTTACGACTTCACCGATGATTGGTCTAAGCTCGAACAAACCTCTTTGCCGCCTATAGAAGATTTTTATAGCGTTCTGACAGAAGAACATGTTAAAGATACGGAATATCAGTTTGCGGTAGAAGTTTGGAACCACTTCAATTGTCAAACGCTGGGCGAATATTCCAATCTATATTTAAAAGTCGATGTTTTACTTCTGGCGGATGTTTTTGAAAATTTCCGTGACCTTTGCTTGAATACATACCATTTAGACCCGGCATACTATTATACAGCACCGGGGTTCTCTTTCGACGCAATGTTGAAATACACGGCGATAAAACTAGAATTACTGTCGGATTATGAAATGCTTCTCATGTTTGAAGACGGTTAGTATATTGTGATTATATTATTTCTATATGCATTTAATAACAATTTTTTCTAGGTATTCGAGGTGGACTCACACAAGCTAGCATGCGGTATGCAAAATCAAACAATGAAAAAACACCAGATTACAACCCGGCAGATCCAAAATCATGGCTTGTGTATCAGGATTGTAAGTTTATTTATAAATAATAATTATATAGTTAAATTAACTTTTTAAACTTTAGGTAATAATCTTTACGGCTGGGCAATGTCTCAGTTTATGCCCTACGGAGATTTCAAGTGGGTTAAACCATCACTCGACGGCTTATACGATTTGACTGAAGATTCACCCATAGGACGGGTTTACGAGGTTGACATTGTTTATCCGAAAAATTTACATAATAAACATAACGACTTACCATTCCTACCACAAAACAGCGTACCACCAGGTTCAAAAGTACGCAAACTCATGGCTACATTTGAGCCTAAGAAAAATTATATTATTCACTATAGAAACCTTCAGCAAGCCTTAAACAATGGTCTCATAGTTGAAAAGGTGAATATCATATAATGATATTTTATCATAGAATTACTAACATTTATATTATAGGTGCATAGAGTTATTCAATTTAAGCAATCACCTTGGCTTGCCCAGTATATTGAATTAAACACTAATATGAGGGAAAAGGCGAAAAATGAATTTGAGCGGGATTTCTTCAAATTGATGAATAATGCTGTAATCGGTATGTTATTATAAATAATAATAATAATAATAATTTTAATTATCCTTTTTTTTTTTTTTATTGTAGGAAAAACGATGGAAAACGTTCGTAAACGTATGGAAATGGAGCTTGTATCGTGCAACCGACGTTTGCAGAAATTAATAAACAGATCGACATTTAAATATTCCACCACCTATTCCGAAAACTTAAACGCAGTAACATTAAAAAAAAAAATCATTAATTTTTGTAAACCTATTTATATCGGTAATTTTTCTATTAATAATTTAGATATATAAAGGTATTAATGCGATTTTTTTAATGTTCATAGGCCTCGCGGTTCTTGACATAAGCAAGAGTTTAATATATGATTATCATTATAACGTAATGAAAAGCCACTATGGGGATAAAATCCAGTTGATGTATACCGACACAGGTAATAAATAATTTATATTTATTATTATTATTATAAATATTTACATAATTTACACAATTTATAGACTCACTGGTATATTTTATTCACACTGATAATTTCTACGAAGACCTTAAAAATAATAACAACTTGCTCGAACGAATGGATACTTCCAACTTACCGGAGGACCATCCATGTTACAATGCCGAACGACATAAAATCCCAGGTCTGTTTTCTGATGAGACGGATGGGCTCATAATGACTGAGTTTTGCGCGCTGCGAGCAAAGTCATATTCATACATTTTGAATGGCGAGGAGAAGATCAAAGCCAAGGGAATTAGAAAACACGTTGTAAAGAATCACATGACGTTCGACAATCATAAAAAGTGTTTGTTTGACGAGGAAGAGGAGGGGAAAAATAAAAGAGAAAATGTCTCCATCCGCTCTTTCAAGCATCAACTGATGACGATAAAATCGAACAAATTAACGTTCAATAACTTCGATGATAAGAGGGTGGTGCTGCAAGATAAAGTACACACACTGGCTCACGGACATTACTCTCTAAAGTAAATTTAAAATAAATTTAAAATAAATTAATATTAATATTTATAATTTTATAGGGAAGATGAACCCGAGGATGATTGGCCTGAGTTAGATGAAGAAAGACATAACTGGAAGGAAGAAGAGAAAGGCTTAATGAGAGACCTTCTACACTGCATAACCTAACCTGTATATAGTTTTGTGTTATATTGTAAATATTACTCTTGAGATATATTTCTATTACAACACGTACAATATTGAAATAATTATAAATACCATGTATATTTAATTTGTAAATACCATATATATATTTGGTTATATTTTTAATTTGTAAATATCATGTATAAATACCATATAAATATATATATATTTTTTGTAAATACCATGTATATTTTGTAATCTATATATTTTTAATCTATAAAGGTTACCAATGTAAAATAAAAAAAAAACAATGTTAAAATATTATCATGTTTTTATTTTTAAGAATTATTTATAAACCATTTTCTTATAGCAAAAACTTTATAAAATGTACATTGTTTAGGATTAAATTCCATATGAAAAATACAACAAGGTAGAGTCTCGTCATCACATATTTGATCCAAACGAGGGCAGCCTAAGTCTTCAATGTTGATGAGTGCGACGTGTGGTATATACTCTATAAGAACTTGTTTTTTCTGTTCACCTTTGACGTAGATGCAACTGAATTTTAATGAATTCAATATTTTACCTACTTCTTCGTACTCGACATCACCAAATTCTATAGCTAGTTGGTGATAATTACGTTCCAGCCACTTGTTGGTTTTACGACTTTTGTTGTCCTCTATGGATTTTGAATGTTTAAAAATCCAGTGTTGGGTCGCCCATGTAAACGTGTCTACTATAGACATTTCTTTAATCATGTATTTATTGTTGACGCCAAGTATGCATTGCATGTCCAATATGGCTGAAGACATTATGGCTTGTCTTTATAATAAGTTTCTATAGTGTTAAGACGGCTTAGTATAGCTGGTATTATTATTTTAATCTCGCCTATAGTTTCCTTGATATATTGTAATGATACTTCGCCTCTTGTCATATGCTCTGTAATCTCTATGCATGTTAATTCTAACTTTTCTGTTTGTTCCTCTTGAATTTGTATGGATTTATAGTTTTCTTCAAGTAAATGCTCAATTTTATCGAGTTTATTCGAATACGATTTAACAATTTGTTCGAGATTTACTAAAAATGTATTAGTCTCACTAGACTGAGAACTACCGAACACGTTCATGTCTGTAGCTAGACTAACACTATTTTCTAATGTCACGTACATTTATCCAACTATTGTGTGTATTATCAAACCCTAGCCATTTGACAAAAAATTTCTCCCCCTTCTTACGGATAATTTTCTCTACTAAATAATCATTCGGATAGTTTGTTTTCAATATTTCCTCTGAATAAAAACAACCAGCAATCGGTTTTCCAGTATAATCTTGTAGCTGATAAGTAGTAGGTAATGTTTCGTTAATTTTAACAATTTTGAATATTTCTTTAGACCAGCTAGGTAAATATCCTTTTGTAAATACACCTTTATATGTGCTTATACGAACGTTATCACCAACGTTAAATTTGATTGTTCCATTAATAATTTTTCGTTGTTTAATTACGACAGCCGCCGGATTCGCATCAGCTTGCACTGGTGTCATACCTATTGTCCTATGTTTTGAGTTGTTGTACTCTTTAATCAATGAAGGTAAAATTGATATCCATTCGTGTGAATAAACCCTCTGGACTCTGCTTGTAGAGATCACGATATTGCATACGAACATAGCAACTCTATCGCAGATCGAAACAAAGCCGATTTTATATTAGAGCAGCGAGCCTGGGATAGGTTCAAGTCAAAAGATTCTAGTTTAAAAGAAAAAGCTGTGGCTTGGGGTGTGACTACCGCTATGAAGACAAAACGTAAAATAGGCGGAGGTTGTGGGTTTAAAGCAGCACTTAAAGCAAGTAAAAACGTTATGAAGAAAAATATCGGTGAAAAAAACTTGATGAAATTAACTAAAAAATGTGTAGCTGTCGCGCGAAAAACATTTAAAATTAAGAAGACTAAAGTTCCACGAACAATAACTATCCCGAAAAAAGGCGGCTTGTTACCACTCATACCGATTTTCGCCGGTTTGTCAGCTCTGGGAGCCTTAACTGGTGGTGTTGCCAACGTTGTGAAAATGGCTAATGAATTTAATAGACACACACCATCACATTTAGGCAAAGGTTTATATCTAACACCATATAAAGGCAACTCATACAAAATTGGTTCCGGTTTACATCTCGCACCATTTAAAAGTGGAGGGGTTGTCAAAACTAAAAAAAACTAATATCTACGTTACCCAGGAGAGCGTTGTACGATTTCGAACTTATAAAAATCGCTCGTTTAATGAAAATACCTCATTTCATCGGAGGGTGTTTACCAGAGATAGGTTATCTACACGTCCTAAACGCCAAGAATCAGCGATTATTAACTTGGACACGGAAAACGGTACAGGAACGCATTGGGTAGCGTATAAAAAAATCGGAAATCAAGTTGAATATTACGACAGTTTTGGAAATTTACCACCCCCACTTGAAGTACAACAATATTTTCGCGGATGTGACATACATTTCAATTACAGCAGGGAGCAAAATTATAATACTACAAACTGCGGACATTTGTGTTTAAAATTTTTATCATGTTCACATTAACGTTAAACGGAAACTCTAGTGAGCTGTCATGCGAGATCTTTCCACCGTTGGAAGTAGAAAATACTGCACACTGTGCACAGATATGTCTTTTGAGTTTACAGACAAATAATTCTATACCAAACATAGAACCTGGCTGTAATACTATTGCCTTTCGTAATTTAATCAATGAAAATGAGTACGTAATTATACCTACAGGAACATATGAGTTGAATCAGTTAGAGTCTATTATTCAAAAAATTATGCCCGACTATGTCACTATGTTTGAATTAAAAGCAAACAGCAGAACATTAAAGTGTACGATATCGTGCAGCCATGATGTTGATTTAGGAGTCAAGAATAGCATAGCGAAATTGCTAGGTTTTAGAAATGTACTATACACTACTGGTGCTACTCATGAATCTGAAAATATTGTCAACATAATGAAAATAAACTGTATAAAAGTAGAGTGTAATTTAATCACCGGCTCATTCTGTGACGGAGCGCCGAGCCAGACTATACATGAGCTTTACCCCATTGTGCCTGCTGGGTATAAAATCGTTGAGGTACCTAGACACCCAGTTTTTTACGGTCTCAACACGAGATCTATAAGTAGAGTAATTGTCGTACTAAAAGATCAAGACGACTGTCTAATTAATCTTCGCGGTGAACCAATAACAGTCCGTTTACAAATCACGCGTGGATATGGCGCTCAAATTTAACATTAATATAAAAAGAGCTACAATCAAAAAACCTGCCAGTTTACCACCTGCCGTTAAGAAGTCATCATCTATGTCAAAATCGAAAAAAACTATTTCTAAACCGAAAAAAAACAAGTCCAAGCTCACTTAAAATAATTTAAATTTTCTCCGATCGCTGCAAGTATAATTATGGATGACACGTATTTAGACGTTACGGCCGACTATGTCGATGAGTGTAAAATAACGCAGATGAATTATCATTCGTTCACTCCGTACTCTAACATGTCTTTATCAAATAATGATGAAATAAGGATAAGTATTTTAAATATGGATTCGTACACTTTACCGTGTGAAAGTTATATTTACATCGAGGGAAAAGTAAATAAGCCAACCGATGCTGTTGGAGATGTTCGTTTTTCAAATAACGGATTGGCATTTTTATTCTCTGAAATGCGATATGAAATAAACGGAATAGAAATACAGAAATTAAAATCACCCGGAGTTTCGTCTTGCTTGAAAGCATACTGTTCGTATTCTCCAAACGATTTGAATACTCTAGAGAGCGCTGCTTGGGACTCGGCCATGGATAGTGAAGATAATAAAAATTTTATGTCCAACGATGTATTTACCGGGTGTATCCCTCTAAAACATATTTTATTCGGATTCTGTGAAGACTATAAAAAAATATTACTTAATTGTAATCAGCAACTGATTTTAAATCGTGCATCTACCAACCTTGATGCGATACATGTTGTTGGTGATGGCGCATCCGCAGCCGTTGATAAAAATAAAAAAATTAAAATTGAACTTACTAAGGTGACTTGGAAGATGCCTATTATCAAAGTCAGTGATAAAGAAAAATTAAGACTGATAAAAGTAATAGATTCACATAGAACACTGTCGTGTGCGTTCAGAACTTGGGACCTGTGCGAATATCCGATACTTCCTAGAAATACTTCTCATTCGTGGACGGTAAAGTCTAGTAGCCTGCTAGAAAAACCGAGATTTGTACTGTTTGGGTTACAAACAGATCGAAAAAAAAATATTGAAAACGATGCTGGGCGATTCTATCACTGTCAACTAAAAAACCTTAAGGTCCACTTAAATTCTGAAGTGTATCCGTACGAAGACTTTCGTGCAGATTTTAAAAATAATACAACCAGTATTTTGTATAAGGCCTATACAGACTTTCAAAAATCGTATTATGAGCGAGATTATTGCGAGCCATTATTATCAAAACACATTTTTCAAAACTACGTTCCAATCGTCGTAGTTGATTTATCACGTCAAAACGATAATGTGAAGTCATCGACCATAGATCTACGTATTGAATTTGAAACGGATACAGTTATTCCAGAAAAAACTGCAGCATATTGTTTAATACTACATGACCAGATTATAACTTACAACCCGTTTAGTGGCGATGTTAGAAAATTGTAAACCTTGTAAATATTTTTATACCTTGTAAATATTTTTTCATACCTTGTAATTATTTTTTCATACCTTGTAATTATTTTTATACCTTGTAAATATTTTATATCTTGTAAATATTTTATATCTTATAACTATTTTGTACCTTATTTTCTAATAAATGAAAAAACATGTTTAAAGTATCACGCTTGTTTTTTTTATTTTACACAAAAATTATTTTACTTCCTACAAATATTAAAATAATATTCGTCTAACATTGCATACTGGTGCTGGGTGTTGTTTGTAAGTTGGTTGAATCGGCGTTGATGTACTAATTGGATTGAAAAAATCCGGACCGTCATTTACGTCGAATGGTGGTGGACTTGCGGGTGATTGTGGTAGTCTTCGTTTCAGTTTACGTGACGGCGCGGGGTGAAGAGCGTAAGTTGCTTGATCACATGATGTGGGGGTGATGAATTGAGACTGTGAATGCACGTCTCGATCGAAAAAATCCGGTCCGTCGTTTACGTCGACCGATTGTTGATTAGAAATATTATCATGTGGGCCGTCAATATGATCTAGCGGCTGAAAAAAAAATTATAATAAAATAATGTTTTTATAAATATGATTATATAAATTACATATGATGGTCTGACTCTGAGTGTTGCGTATGTAATCGGATCTTCGTGAATGCCGAATATGCTCGGTGGTAACATCGGAGGACTCATTTCTACATTCTGCGACTAAAATAAACTTGTATTAAATATTTAAATAATAATAATTATATGAAGTGCATATTACCTTTGGCTTAGTGTTCGGGTTCGCCTGTGTAGGGTTAATCCCCTTTAAACATTCTCTGATAGCCCTATCCTCTTCAGCTCCCTATTAATAATAACATTTAATAACATTTAATATTTAAACATTTTAATTATAAATTACCCGTGCCTGTGAATCATCATCTTCATCATAGCACGGAGACATACTAGAGTATGCCCCGGGTTCAATGAATAACTAAAAATAAAAAAAAATAAAAATAAAAATATGTATTGTTTTTTTTTTTTTTTTACGACCGAATTTAAGACTTACCTCTGGTGAATTTCCTCCGTTCCAACGTCGCGCCCAATATTCGGCTAATTGAATAGTTGCATTTATTTTGAGTTGACTGATGAAATTCATTTCTTCTTTAGGAGCGAATCCAATAATTTTATCATCGCTTAAATTTTTGATAAAAACGATCATTTCTTCATTTGTTTTTGGAGGCGATTCCACATTGGTAAATTCCTGGTCTAAATAATTACCAATAGTCTCAAACTGCCTTAAGACGACTGGTCGTATGATGGTCAATTTTCGTGTAACTGTTTCAAATATACACCATTCCAGGTATTGAAGTTGAATAAGGTCCGATCGATTCAATAGTATTCTGCACCCTTCTTGATTTTTTGATTCTATCACTAGTACGTTTTCACCGGTGTACATCATACTAGATAGCTTATTAAATTCCGTTTCCAAAAATAACCTACGCTTATATTTTTCGGGTTGTTCCAATATGAAAGACAGTATATTTCCCATCAGCGAAAATATACGTTTAAGGAAATCCGGTGAAATTTTAATATAGCGAGATGATGTTATTAAATGGATGACGACTTGAAAATTTTCAGTAGGGTCAATACCGATATGCACAAACTTACGGTTGGTAAAGTCAATTGTGTAACTTGTGGACACGACGAGTTCAGCTGGCGGTGACGGAGGAGTATATTTAAAAGGTTTCTTCCAAATATTAGCCATATTTGCAACTGGTCCAGCCATACTTATTTTTAAACACCGAAAAATAAATTTAAACACTTGCAAAAATATTTTAAAGACTGAGAGAGTAAATATACGTGAACAACGGTTAAAGGTAGTACACGGACTAAACGGAAAATCAAGAGTCTCTTCTTACCATGGACACTAAGGGATTTTTAGGGGTGGTGGTAATGGTGGTGGTAATGGTGGGGATCGTGTAGAAAAAAAGCAATAGAAATCGGTCAAATCCAATGACAAAAAAGGTATATGCCGCCAAAGGACGAAAATTTATAGAAATCGGTCAAATCCAATGACAAAAAAGGTTATGCCGCCAAAGAACGAAAATTTATAGAAATCGGCCACATCCTAGAAAAAAAGCAATAGAAATCGGTCAAATCCAATGACAAAAAAGGTATATGCCGCCAAAGGACGAAAATTTATAGAAATCGGTCAAATCCAATGACAAAAAAGGTTATGCCGCCAAAGAACGAAAATTTATAGAAATCGGCCACATCCTAGAAAAAAAGCAATAGAAATCGGTCAAATCCAATGACAAAAAAGGTATATGCCGCCAAAGGACGAAAATTTATAGAAATCGGTCAAATCCAATGACAAAAAAGGTTATGCCGCCAAAGAACGAAAATTTATAGAAATCGGCCACATCCTAGAAAAAAAGCTCTAAGCTTTTAAGAAGCTCTGGTTGATGATCTGTTTTGACACAATTAAAAAATAATTTAATTAGGTTCAAAATAGAATAAGTAGGTATACTTAAAAAAAAAACCATTACCTTCGACTCTTACAGCTATTACATCTTCATTATCTTCTATTACACCTGAATTCAAAACATGTATCAATTTTTTTTATAAAAATTGGTTTCAATTTTATATTCCTAATGGGTTAACTTGTTCTACATTTATGTGCCAGTTCATTTCTTCACGTATATAACGTTCTGCACTGTGTGAGCATTGTAGTGTAAAAATTCTTTTAATATAATATGCCCAAGGTCTAATTGTTGAGTAGATTTTAATATTCTTCCCGAGTTGAGTAAATATTTAACTTTAACAGCACGTGATATTCTCTGTCCGAGTGCTAGTTGTCTTACAGTCACATGGTACTTGCTGCTCAAATTTTTCAAGTGTATAAGAAATATAAAATTAGCTTTGATAAAAATACATTTACCAGGGTGCATCTATATTTAATAATAATTTAAGAAATTAATAATTTACCAAATACCCATATGATTTTATAAACTTAGAATATATTGATTTAATTACCTAAAAATGTCCATAAATTAGGATGAAGGATTTGGAATTTTTCCTTCAATTGGGAATGAAAGCATTCAACATTGTTGTTAGTTCTTCTAGGTAAACCATAAACAGAAAAAACTTCAGGTCCTCTATTCCGTAGCCAATAGCTTAAATTAAAGATAGTTGATTTTATTATATTACATTAAATATTTTAAAAAATATATATCTCTAAGTAATTTCACATACTTTGAACAATAGTTAAAAAATGTAGCAAATCTAACATTATTATCTATGGCACGGCGACGTATTAATTGAAAATCTTCGTCAATTTTGTTCACCGGCAATAATGCTAAAGCAGCGCACATTTTTAAACAGATCTGGGCTTGAACATTTTCCTTCACGAATTGTGCTAGACCCAGTCGTTTAACATTTTTTATTAATGCCTAGAAAATAGAAAATCGAAACATGAAAGTATACAATAATAGTTTTAGGGCCAGTATTACAATCTTTGGTTACGCTCTAAATTACGCTAACCGGCTGATAAGAGATATTATTACGGGCAGAATTCTACTGGTCAAGTGTCCGTTAAATTAAATTGGAGATGATAATTTATAATACTTGCCCTGGAGTATTAAACAATACATATTACATTTATTTTTATGAAGGGGGGGGGGGGGGGGCCTTTTTTTAAAAAAAATAGAAAAAAAAAAGGGAGGAAAAATTTTTTTTTTTTTTTTTAAAAGGGGGGGGGGGGGAGTCCTTATCTAGAAGAAATAGCAAATACATATGGAAGTAAAATGTTTATTCTTTTATTCCATTTCAATATATAAATTATAAGTTTAAAAGTAGGTAATCTGCTGACTGCTGTAAATTAAAAGTTGAATCTATATTGTTATTAAGTAGGTTATATAAATGGATGAAGTGCTAAATTTGAATTCAATATAAATCATTGACACAATGAAAAACGATTCTAAGCAAAGACAGTCTAACTGTTTGGTAACCGAAGTTACCAAACAATTATTATACTTAATACAACAATTTTAATAAATATTTTTTTTTTCCAATTATTTAAAAAAAATGAAATTTCCAATAGTTGAACCTTACAAAAGCCCCGAATAGATTCAATTTGAAAGAAACCTCTTACAAAATTGATAATAACAGCATTTTTCCTACTAGAAACAGCCTTCTGATCCAGAAAAAAAATACATTGTAAAATTAATTCATTAATTTCTACTCTTAGAATCTAATAGTAATTATACACATATATATTATATACAAATAAACATTATTTGTTAAGTACCTGGACATAGTGAAACCAGCAACCATGTGGAACAGTTTCAGGGTAAACAGTTGCAAATGCATTTTGCAAAGCTGTCTCAAAATCTGTCATCACACAATTAGGTATTATAGAAAGAAATAAAGCTTTACATTTTGTAAGCAATAGAGTGTATGCTGCTTCCGTCTTCGATTCCATCAACGCGTAAATTATGGGTATTGACTGAAATAATAATTAAATATTTTTATAATTATTCATATTTATTTCCCCCACATAAAGTTAAAATACAAATCAATTATAACTAAAACTCACATGATTTTGAACAATTATGTGCAGAATAAAAAGTTGTCGAGACTGTGGCATGGCTGGTGTAACTTTAAAAGTTGCATCAGCATGAACTTCGTTTCCTCCTTGACTTACATCACTGATAAATGATGAACATCCAAATATAATTGTTGTTTTACCATCATTATCTACGGTTCGATCTTGGTAAAAAGCTTGTTCACAACAAGTGTAACGCTCTGGGTTTTGTTCTAGATAATCGGCCAATGCATTAACGCTTATTGGTAAAGCAGGCACAACTTTTTTACGAGCATGACGCATTGAAGCTTCTGCTGTAGGCCAACAATAATTTTCTGCAGCTCGAATACATCTAAAATAGTAATGTGAACCTACTTCAGTATAGGTATACATAATAATATATGATTCCCAAAAATAATATATAAGTATATTCTTATTAAGACAAATACGTGATAATCCATCTGGGCCTAAGGAAATTATAGAATGAAAATTGTTGAGTTCACTTTATAAACATCCAATATACTAATGGAACATCAGTTAAGCTTAGATACCTTCCTTGAACCTTCAGACCAACTTAATTTGGAACACCCATTTCCAGACATGTAGCCTAGTAGCTTTTTTTGTTTGATAACTGAAAATAGTTTTTAATGCTTGTATACTTTTTATATGCATAAGTTATACGTTATAACTAATAATAATAATCATGACAACATTAAAGTAATTTGTATCTTACATTGGCAAGCAATTGTTTAGAGCAGTGGTTTTCAACCTGGGGGTCGCGACCCCCAAGGGGGTCGCGAATGATAGGTTTGGGGGTCGCCAAAAATAATAGATGAAATGATTTTTCCATTTTTTTTAAAAATAAAATAAAGATAATTTTTAATTTTGTTTTATATAGAGAATTATAGATTATAGAACATGCTGAGGAGCGTATAATCTTAATTTCTTATTTATTATCTTATCGATAGCGGATATGGATTATTAAATTGTTCGTAACTCGTATCGTATACATAGGATAGGTATATTTGAACAATTTCAGTCGCAAATATTTATAATAATCAGTTCCTACTTAGGTGTCATTCGTGCAGTAGTGCAGTACATGTATCTCACGCGATATAAAGTACGTTACTATACTGTTTTAAAATGGAAAAATTTTTAATTAAACGCGCAAGTACAAGTGCAAGTGCAAGTGAAAATAAAAAACGTAAACTGTCGGAAACAACAACGGACCAGCCTATCAACGAGGAATTGGAAGAAAAAAAAACTTTAAATGTTGAGAACCAAAAAAAAGAACGTAAATATCAAGATCAGTATATACAATTTGGATTTACTTTTATTGAAGAAAAAGGTAAACATCGTCCTAAGTGTGTTATATGTTTAGAAATATTGACTTCCGAAAGTATGAAACCCTCTAAACTTAAACGACATTTAGAAACGAAACATCCGCAATATATTAATAAAGATAAACAATTTTTTAAAAGACATGAAAATGCATTAAAGGTTCAAAAAAAAGTTATAAATAAATTTTCTACAGTTTCACAAAAAGCTTTAGTTGCATCATTCGAGGTTTCATACTTAATAGCAAAAACAAAAAAACCGCATTCGATTGGTGAATCTCTTGTCTTGCCAGCTGCTATAAAAATTGTAACGGCTATGCACGGTGAGGCATATGCAAATGATTTAAAATCAATTCCATTATCTGATAATACTGTATCACGTCGGATTTCAAACATATCTGATGATATATATTAAAACAACTTTTAAATAGATTGCGAAGTAATTATTTTGCAATGCAACTGGACGAATCTACAGATATCTCTAACTTTTCTCAACTTCTTGTCTATGTCAGGTATATTTACAAAGAAGACATTTTAGAAGACTTTTTATTTTGTCAAACTTTAAATGGCAGGACCACTGGTAATGACATATTTACCCTTATTAATGCATTTTTTGAAAATAATGAAATTTCGTGGTCAATGTGTAAGGCCATTTGTACAGATGGGGCAGCAGCACTTACTGGATCAAAGAAAGGTTTTAGAGCTAAAGTTAACGAAATTTCACCAAGTATACTATTTACTCATTGTATGATTCATAGGGAAGCTTTAGCATCTAAAAAACTTGAACCATTTGTCAACGAAGTACTTCAATATTCTATACGTGTAATTAACTTTATAAAATCTAAATCATTAAATTCTAGATTATTTACGATTCTATGTAATGAAATGGGATCTGATCATACAAAACTACTACTTCATACTGAAGTTAGGTGGTTATCCCGTGGAAAAATATTATTAAGAATTGTTGAGCTTAAAGATGAAATACGAATATTTCTCCTTGAACATAAAAATACACTCGCAGAACACTTCTTAAATGAAGAATGGTTAGCAATTTTAAGTTACCTTGCCGATATTTTTGAAAAATTAAATAATTTAAATTTAAGTCTTCAAGGTAAAAATACAAATATATTAATTCTTTCCGATAAAATCGATGCTTTCAAAAAAAAATAAGTTTATGGATAAATTATATTAATAATGAAAACTTCGAAATGTTTTCATGTTTTTCAGAATTTATTGCTGACAATGAAATATTTGATATTAAAAAAATAAAAGACATAATATTACTTCATCTCGAAAATTTGAAAAACCATTTTAACACACGGTTTGAAAAGTTTCCAGAAAAAAAGTTGGGATGGATAAGAAATCCATTTTCTATTAATATAAATGAAATGAATTCTGAATTAAGTTTAGTTATGAACGAGGAATTAATTGAGTTATCTGCCGATGAAAATCTGCGTATAAAATTTAATGAAACTACAAGTGATAAATTTTGGATTTCTATAAAATCAGAATACCCAGAATTGTCAAAAGTAGCTGTATCAACACTTCTGCCATTTGCAACCACTTACCTTTGTGAAACGGCGTTTTCAGCTCTTACAGTTATAAAAAACAAATATCGGACAAAATTAAACTTAGAATCAGATCTAAGAGTTGCAGTCTCTAATATAAAACCTAATATGGAAACAATCATTTCAAAAGCTCAAGCTCAAGTATCCCATTAACAACAGTTTATGTATTATGTATTTTTTTATATTTAAATTTATTGTATATGCTTGTATTGTTTTAAAATAATGTTGTATTATGAATTAATTAAATTTTTAAGAGTAAATTAATCAAAATCGTATAACAAATAAATATTTTTTCAGTAATTAAATCAAATTTTGAT
>NW_019102568.1:266833-347291 GCF_001856785.1 Myzus persicae | reverse complement strand
TATTATACTAATTATTATCTATTGTATTTATTTTCTGAAAACTTGATTTCAAAACTGTAAAATGTGGAGTGACAACAACCGATATGATGACTGTGCTTTTGGAAAACTTACATCGATGCCCAACGGTAATATATAACTCTGTTTAACACCAACATATTTGATTATGAGCGAAGTTGTGAATATTAGTTCTACAATAATGTAAGTTTTTTTAGTATATTTTGTAATTTTTGTATCAAAAAAATTCAACAACAAATTGTAGAGACTTGATTTTTTTTATCAAATATTTACATTAGCATCTAAAAACAAAATAAACATTTCACAATTTCAATTTCTTGGATCTTTTTGAAGTATTTGAAAGATTTTAAATATTTAACTAATCTTAGTTTAATTTCCATTTATGTAAAGGCAAGTTAAAAATATCGAAAATAGGGTTGGAATATATTCATCAATTCTTTTATAGAAGTGTGTTTCGAGTTCAAAATTAACTATTTTCAAAGAAAAATAACAATTATAAAAAATGTGTTACAAAAAATATAATTCGTTGGGATTCAAAACTTTTCATCACTATGTATATTATTATTTATTTATTATTATTATTATTTGTTTAAACATAAACACAATGGCATTTTCAATAAATTTAGAAGTTTTAAGATAACTATACTTACCTACCCCGAACTTTTTAACACCGTTCCGTGGTTATACGGCTATACTGTACATCGACAGTGTAATAATAGCTAATTATATAGGTAATTTATTTGTTGAAAAAAGTTTCAACCTACCTCGAATACTTAAAAACAACTTACATGAAAATACATTTTATTAATAAATTTACCTATTTTTGGTAATGACTATAGGTACTCATTTTAAACACTACATTGAAATTGTAAATCTTAAGTATTTTACTAGGTATGTAATAATATTGTGTTTAGATATACTGTAATGCATGACTTAATTGAAAATATTGTTTGATTACCTAGTTTGTTTTATATTTATTTATATTTATTTTTAGTTTATTTTTGTCCTATCTTACAACTGACCATTTACTGTTTTTTTTGCGTTTTTAATTTACGTTTCTACCTACCTATTGGTCTCTCCCCCTATGGGACCCACTTTGTCGTGGTGGGGGAGCTTGCGGACTCAGATATTCGATATCTGAGTCTCACTAAGAGGTCCTGAGCCAGCTCTTACTTTCACTAGTTGGGGCTGGTAAGGTCGGAGAGAGCCTTCTAGCTATTAGTAAATCTCTTAAAACCTCGCGGTAGGTTTAAACGCATTCCAAAAAAAATGAACACATAACACAAAACAAACATAACAAGTTCCGGGTATTCGGGAGCATGTGGTGCGCGTCCCAAAGGTCAATTATATTAAACTCTAGCACCACCACGGTTAATACGCAAATTAATACGGAAACTAGCTTGAATGAAGGAGATACAACGATAACGGATAACGATAAGGGACCATTGGTAGCTGAAATTACAGGGACGCTGGACGAGCTGTTCGAAGAGATACGCTTGGCCTTGATACGGAGCAAGTACTTGGTGCCGATTCGCAACAGCTCATCTGCGTCATGTGACTCGGACGACGACGATTCTTCGGACGAAGACGTATGTCGGCACAGATCTTCGGATGTGCGTTTACCAGAAAAGACAACTGCAGAAATAGTTGCAGTAAGCACGCTCAATTATTTCAGCGTGAAAAAAGATTGCCCAGACAAACGGAAAACTGACGAGAACACTGATCCAAATTTAACATCGCGCCTCTGGTCATAGTTTGATGAGCGAATGAACTCGTCATTTAGTTCGGAAACGCAGTCTGAGTTTCTGTGGTCATTGGATTTGGAGGAGCAGTGGCCATCGGACAGGGAGGTGCCACGGGACTGGGAATCTATTTCAGAATCGGACCAGAGTCTGAGACCTGAAACACCCCCTTCGGACTTATCATCAATACATGTTGAGAAAGTGTGACTCATCATTGAACTCGGGGGTAAAGTGGCCAACCGACGATGAACAATCTCTGCCATCTAACTTAGAGCAGACTTCGAATTTGGGACGTTGGTCAGCATCGCATTCGGAGCTTAAGTGTGCCACGATCGATGAAAAATTGGTGTTGCCAAACATAGAAAATCAGACAATGCCATCGATGTCAGAACTTTCTTCAACCTCGCACTCGGAGCTTAAGTGCGGATCGGACGATAAACAACTGCAGCCCCTAACTGTAGAGCAGACATTGCCAACATAATCGGCGCTAAAGACGGAATTGCACTCGGAGCTGATGTCAGCAAGAAGCAGCAAAAGACAATTAGGCCCATCAGATTTAAGCCTGATGTGGCTGTCAGACTTGGACCTAAGGTCGGCCTCGTACTCGGATTTAGCGGGGCCAGTGAATGAAGATAAATTGCGCCCTTCGGAGTTAAAGCAAAAGTGGCCGTCAGGTACATCGCTCTCGGAGCCAATTATGTCCGATGTGGAAGATGATAAAATCTTTTCAATTGCTGAAGAGGAAATCTTGCCATTTGATGATGAGGAAAATATTGTGTCATTGGAGGAAGAGGAGGAGATAAACGTGATAAGTATCGATGAGGATGCAACGGAAAAACAGCCTGCACCTATACGTAGGTCATTCCTGTCCGCACTAGGTAGGCGAGTCCTGAGTGCCGGAAGGATACTGTTTTGTTGCGGTGGTTGTGGCCGTAACCGTAAACAATTACAAGTACCGACTAAATGGAAATATGTTCCCTGTGCGTCGCGAGTCCGTGAGTGAGTAAGCCATACGCGACTACATGTTTTCTGCCAGCACTCCATGGTGGCTATCTAAATACCTGTCATGCAGCAGTGTAACTGGCACCTGAAAAATTCAGTTGGATAAAATTCCATATTATATTGACGAAATTCTTGTTGATATAGAAATGACAAGATCACTTTCTTAGCATTGAATTTACACAACCTTGTTGTGAAAAATATAATAAGCATAATCATTACTGCTAGATTAGTATTTTATTGTTCATAATACTGTTAATTTTTTATAATTTGTTAATTACTACATTTTTTTAAACATTTGATCTAACCTTTCCATGATTATCTATATAATATTTTTTAAAAACTATAAAAACTATATTGCACAATGTTTAAAATAATTACTTTTTTTGTTTATTCACATATTAAACTATATGAAAAAAAAATTTCATTTGATCTAACCTTTTCATAATTATCTATATAATATTTTTAAAAAACTATGAAAACTATATTGTACAATGTTTAAAATAATTACTTTTTTTGTTTATTAACATATTTAAATCATATGGAAAAAAAAAATTTCATTTTAATGTTATTAATTCATAAGGAAATGAGAATATATTGTAAAAATGCTTTGGATTTTTATTAAATCTTATTCTAATTACTTTTTATATGATCAATGTTAAACATTGGAAATATTTATTATTTATTATGCAAACATTTAATTTAAGTAAATTTATGTTATTTGTGTATTTATACTATTTTGTATTATTGTATTTATTATTTTCTTAAATAAATTATTATGTTATGTTATTAAGACATAGTGTCGTTGTTCAAATTAGATAAAATCATATTGAATAGTACCTATAATCTGAATAGTAATAATAATTATTTTTATTCATCTTGAATCTTGAATTTTGAAAGTTGAAATCTTAAATCATATCTGAAAAATAAATAAGAATGTTTATTAAAACCCCTTTTAATATATAGATAGGCAATATAATATTCAGTATTGCGATAACCGTCTTATCAGAAGTGATAAGCGGCGAATGTACATGATCGTAGATCACGACTGCCGAACACGCTAAACGCTGAAACGCTCCTGTACGGCTGTACTACCTATAATAATTATTTATTTCTTATTATAATATTTATAATTAATATTTTAGAACTCTGATAGTAATTATTAATAATTATCATAATATCGTAAAGTAAAAATTGCAAACTATGGTGCCTATTAACACATATGATAAGTTCCAATTATGTATAATTGTACATGGTAAATATTATACAATTTCAACAATGTTTTGTCTCCACAAAAATCTTTTATTACATACAATTGTTCGTCAATATAGTTCGTCGAAAAAAGATGTGAAGGTAAAGTAATTAAGATATATTCACTAAAATTATTAATATTATTGTTATGGTATATTTTTTGTTGCAGCCCATACGTAATTATTTGAAACAGAATTCTAAATTTTTGGATTCATTAAGAATACATGTAAAAGCCGGGACCGGTGGTTTTGGTTTTCCCAGATATGGTGGTGAGGGCGGTAAAGGAGGTGATGTCTGCTTTGTAGCTGCAGAAGGTATCTATTGAAATATGTTAATGTTTTATTATTTAATTAATTGTTACAACATACTTCATGTTGTTACAATGTTACAATAAAAATATTACAAACAATATATAAGGAAACTTCAGGTTGGTCTTCTAGGAATATATTTTAAGGTAGATGTGGTTTTAATTGTGATTAGTAGGTTTTTTCATGAATAGAGTTAATAAAATGTTACAATGTTAACTTTACATCATGTTTCATGAGCCGTGATAATATCAGTATTATACTTTATTATTATTTTGATTATGACTTAAAGTTTAAATAATTTAGTAATAAATTAGTATTATTTTGAATTGAAATACTCTTAGCACAAATAATGTTCAAAATTGTTAAAATCTAAAAATCAAGTGAGATAAAATGTTTAATACAAGTATATTTGTTGTTCTGGTTGGCTTATTTATCTATTATTTGTTAAACATATTTTTAAATTTATAGGTATGACGCTGAAGGATTTTTTGAAAAAATATCCACTAAAAAAATTACGAGCAGAAATGGGTGGTAATAGTCATTCTAGGCGAATACTTGGTCCAATTGGCGAAGACAAAAAAGTAAATGTTCCTACTGGCATCACCGTTTATGATGATAAAAATATGCTAATTGGTAAGTAATAATTATTTTTTAATTGTATTATCTTGCTCCGTACAATTTATGTTGTTCTTTTTGTTAGGATAAAAATATGTATTTTACTTATAGGTACCTACAGTATTATATTGATGGACTGTTCAATTTTTACATAATTCTTTCATTTATGTTGTCTTTATTTTACAGGTGAATTGAATGAGAAAGATTCTGAGTTAATAGTTGCCAAAGGTGGAGATGGAGGCAACAAAACAAATGGATATTGTGGTTTAAAAGGAGAATGCAAATCTATTAAACTTGAACTTAAATTAATTGCTGATATTGGTCTTGTTGGTTTTCCAAATGCTGGTAAATCTACACTACTAAAAGCCATTTCTAATGCTAAACTCAAAATTGCTTCTTACCCATGCAAGTATAATATTTTTAAAGATATTAATGAAATTAATTTAATCAATTAGTTTTATTTATTTACAGTTACAACCATAAGACCCAATATTGGTGTTATGACTTATGATGACTTGCGACAAATATCAATGGCAGATTTACCAGGACTTATAGAAGGAGCCCATTGTAATATTGGAATGGGACATAGATTTCTTAGACATGTAGAGAGGACAAAATTACTTCTTCTCGTTGTTGATATAAATGGTTTTCAATTAAATCCCAAGCATAAGTTTCGGTCATGTTTGGATACTGTAGTTTTACTTAATAAAGTATGTATTTTAATGTTATTGTAATCAACAAATCAATTAAATATGTATTTCCTTTTTAGGAACTTGAGTTATATAGAGAAGAACTACTAGATAAACCTGCCATGTTAATAATTAATAAAATGGACACTGAAGGTGCTAATAAAAATATTTAGAGATCAAAAATCAATTAGAACATTTAGATGGTGAATTACTTGCCTTTTTTCAATATTTTAAGTTTAAATATTAAATTATTTTTTTCAGATGCTATTGTATCATATCCTGATGAAATAAAACCATCTAAAGCTATACAATTTGATAAAATTTTAAAAATATCAGCTAAAGATCAGCCAGATGATGTGCAAAGAGTAAAATCAATGGTTCGTGAACTCTTAGATATCAATGAAGAATTAAACAATAATATAGAATACAAATCTTTAAAAAATATCAAAGAACAATTATTAAGAGAACGTGGTCCTGTGCTGATATAAATTAATGTACATTTTTCATTTTCAATACCTGGATATGTTTTATTATTTTAATTTTTTTTTTATTTGTTCCTTTAAATAATTTAATGTTTTTTTTAAATATTTGGTTTCCTATATTATTTAAAACACAATATTGAAAAATTTAGAGAAATAATAACCTTGAAAAAAACCACCAGAATAATGAAATCATGGGCTATTACATATCCATATTTTAAAATGGCGAGAAAACAAATTTAAACATATGTTTATGGAGTTTTATTATGCCCAGATTATATATTAGAATAATGTCATTTTCACCTCAAAAAATAGAAGAATGTTGGCTCTAATTTTTTTATTAAAAAATCAATATTTACAGCGTAAAGCCATTGATAGCAAATATTAAATTAAGAATTATATCTTTTAAAAACTCCAAACGCATAATCTTAATTGACAAATATATTATCTGATTACAATAGATTGTCACACGATTGTGTGTGAGCAGTTTTGTGATATAACTTATAACATAGTTAGTGGATACAGTTAATAAGTATTCGTGTAAGCTTGTAAGAGCTTTAAGATTTTACAAAAACCTCAATTTATTGTGTAATTGAAGAAATCCAAAGGAGGTGAAGTAAGTCGATTAGAATAAGCAAAAATTTGGGTTAAAAAATCAACCAATTTATTAAATTATATTTATTTTCATGTACCTATGTATATTATATTTTTTCGATTATTGACAATTTTGAAATACTTTTATAAAATATTAATATTGGTGCAAATAATATTCCCTTTTTCATATATTGGGCTGTTATGCCGTCTATTGGGTAAAACAGGTATACATTTAATATTAGATTGGGGCTTATGTCCTACAAATTGTGGCGCACATGATATATAAATTTATGCCCCTTTGGTGTTTATGTCTTGTAGCCTTTTTTTTTAGTTCTTTTTAACAATATTTAATGATTAATGTATTAATAATTCTTCAAATTTTTAATAGACATTCAAAATATATGATTAGGTATATTGTTGTTTTATATACTATTTTAGTCTGACAAAGGAATCATAGATAGAGATAATTTAAAAAAAATATATTAACAGCATACCTAAGTAAATTGAAGACTAACACTTAACTAAAAATAATAAAATGTTACACCCAAATTATAACATTTATACCTACTTCTATTGTAACGTACCTAACAAGCTGATTACAAAAATTTCATATTTTTATGTGGTTGAGGTCAGGAATGACAGGAACATTTAATTATTTAAATAACTGAAAGAAACAATAAAAAAGATGCATAATATACGGTCACTAAATACATCTGCAGTAGGTAGTCGGGTATGTGTCTTTCAAAATAACCATATGAAAGATGTATTTGAATTAATTAAAGTGATGGTTAATGCTTGGTAGTCTTGGTACATGGTTCCATAATAGTCAGAAATAATTATAATAATACCTACCTATCTATATTATTGTACAATTTACTAAGTAATTTAATGACAAACTTCATTGAAAAAAATCAATCAACCTACTCGCGTTAGCATATAATAACTTAAAAGATATTTGTATTAATTATTTTACCTACAAATCAAAAACGGACATATAGGTACCTAATACATAAGATGCATAATATAATACCTACCAAAGTTATTTATTTCCTAATATTATTAAATTCCAGTTTTAAAAATCATTCCACAATAACAATTTAATTAAACTGAATCATGATGGTTCATAAGATATCAATATTCAAGACAAGCATTGAAAATTGAAATTGAACAATTGAAGTAAATATATCAACTAAATTATAGTTAAATTAAAAATAATTTAATCTGCGGTAGCACATTGTATACCGCACATGCGCACTAGATGCTACGATAAAAGTAAAGGTGGTTACCTAGTAAAAGCCAAAAAGTCCAAGTACTGACCACGGTTGGTCCGCGTTTGTAGGTGGATTGGTTTATATATTTTTGTCCATCATCTCGTTTCTTACTTCAAGCCATTAGGTAATTCATATTTCATTCGTTTCTTCCGTTAAAATGTCAAGCCGCGGCTTTTTGCCTTCTTCCTTCTTTTCTATTTTGCTCCGTCGTTGCAGCAACATAATATTTTGTCATCTTCGATATTACACTATGAAAGAAAAATGAATATCTTAATGAAACACCACATTTTTCTTCACTTAATTTGTAAGTTATGGTCAAAATGTATTGTAGGTATTTCTATATTAGTTAATAATTAACTCATATGAGTCAGTTTAAAAACTGAACAAATGGACATAATAATGGTACATTAATTAACAATTAGTCATTGTAATTAATATGATTTATTGAATAATTTGTTATTATAGTTTATAGATCTGATTTTTCTGAGTAGGTACAGAAAAGTACCTATCGCGATTTAAATTCAAAAGTAAAATTTTAAGTTCGGCATAAATACAGTTAAGCTTACAAACTTCTTTTAAACAATTTTTCTCATAATGTGTATGTTCGCATGGTTAATTTGATGGTACAAAAAATCACTCAAACTTAATTTGTAAGTTATGATCAAAAGACTTCAAAATTCTCGATTTTTTAAATATTTTTTGTTTTTGATTTTAACTAAGAATTTACATATTTTGGAATTTTCCTATGTTTAAAAAATGTTAGTATTTTTACGCCTTGATGAAATCAGAATTTATTTCTCTTACTTACTTTTTGACGTGATTTATTAACAATAAAAAAAAGTAAGTTCCTAAGATACTTAGATTCGTAAATTCTGATTTCACCAACTCGTTGAGCATGTACCGCTACCTACACATAATTTTTTGAAAAATCAGCCTTAGCGACAATGTCCGCCCTAAATGCCGTCAAATTACGATTAACGACTCAAAAATGCTCGAATAAAAGATAGGAAGTGATCATACTGTATTATATTATGGTATTATCTCATAGAGTAATATTAGTAGTATTGGAGTAGTATTACTCTATGTATTATCTATATGGCGGTTCAGTGAGCTGAATATTGTGCTGCGGTCGTTGCCAACAGTGTTGCCAGATTTTCATTGATTCAAAATTGCAATATTGTATATCAAAATCGCCCAATTCGCTACCATCTAGTAATTCAAAAAGCAGTCAATATCGATGTCATTTATTTCTTATGTTCAATGGTTTATTTCAGGTATCTCCTACTTATCTGTCTTTGAAAATAATAGAAGTTCTCTCTTGAGTATTCTATGAAAACATTGTTGTGTACCACAGTATCCTGGGAGTGTAGTGTGTACCGATATTGAGTATTATAGATAGTATGGAACTATGGACTACATAGCTTTTCTGCCACTAAATCACATCAAAGAAGAAATGGATTACCTTAAAACTATTGTTACACCAAGCGTGGAGGAATTAGTTAATTATTTTAATTTAGTTTATGTATCTAAGTGGTCCTTTGCTTAGAATAAGAACTGATAACGATTTAGGTTAATACCTTCGGTTCGGGTTCGTCGATTTCCTTCTCAATTCCCTCCTCTGACGTATAATGTGCAACAAAGTATCTTACTGGCATAGGCGTGTCCGTCGCAGAGGATGCTTGGTATGCCATGTCTTCCTCTGCAGACTTATCATAATTATAATAGTTTTTAGTTGTACATGTACTGATTATAATTATGAATTAAGATAGTTTATACTATGATCAAATATAAAATAGGTATGGTTACATACAAAAAAACCACACACAAAACCTTTGATCATAGTTCTCCACATTTCATTGGCCTGTATTGTCAATATAATATAATAGATGCTGAAAACTACGGGATAGGTGATAGGCAATGGCGTATCACACAGTTGTGGATCATACCATTCTACCAATTTTTTTAATCGTGGTTTATAATATCATAGTTCATGATCAGGATTAAAAAATTTTTTTTCTTATAAAAAGATTGAGAGTTGAGACAAAATCAAATTTTAATTAGATTTCATAGTTATATTTTCATAATCACCACAGAGGGTGACTATAAATAATGATAACTATAAAAATATAATGTATGGGTTTCAGTACACTGTCAGTGCAGTAATTAAAACCATTCAGTCAAACAATCTATTTGATGTCCTAAATAGGAAACATTTATATAATAAAAATCCATACAGAAAACCGCTCAGTGAAAAAAATTTAAAAAGTTTAACAATTATTTATAAAGCATTGGAAATGTTTAAAATATTAAAAATTAGTAAAAATACAAAAAAAAATATCCCACTCTATTGCTTCACCTGGTCTGTTTGGTCTTTGAACTTTGAAAGCAGCTTCGGAACTTTAAGAACATGAAAATAATAAAAGCCCATCACCTCATCCATACCTTTTATACTGTAGGTATACAATATGGTTATTGATTTTAGGTTAGAAGTGGAGCAATTCGTATTGGTTTTAAAATAATTTGGGGAGAAGGGTTGTCTTTCCAGATTCGTATACAATTATATTCTTTACTTTTTTTTTAATATAGGTATCTAATATTTGGCACATTGTAAAAATATCAGTGTTGAGTGTTGACATCCAAAATGCATGCGTGTGTCAAGCCATAAGACATTTTTCCACCTACACATAAATTGTTTTTATTAATTTTATTTTTTTATCGTTTTGCATGTATTTGGATAACATGTTAACGTGTACAATGTGCATTTGACATGCTATTGTAACCTGCAATAAGAAAACTGTTTCCAAATTGTTGTCATTAAAATTGAATTATTATAAAAATAAAATAAAAAAATTAAGTATAACTTCAAAATGTATAGCGAACCTTGTAGAAATTCGTGGGCACGGCAGAGGTAGAACATCGAATTTTAAAAATAGATATTTGTTCTTAGCCAAAAAATTATTGACCGTAAGATCACGTTAAACACAAGGTGACTAAAAATACTGCGTCAAAATCGTTTCCACCCTACTCACAAATATTAAGTAGGCGCCATTTGTTGTTTTTTATTTATGTATTGATAATTGCGTAAACTAGACGTCATATTTATATTTAAAACTAATACACATCATTTCTTGAAACCAACGATTGATATGTGTGTTTGTTATTCATATAGGTATATTCAACATTGTTAACAAAAATAATAATATTTTGGTGAATAGACGAACACATGGAGAGTAACAAAATCATATACATAATTAATGTATATGTTATAATATTCGTTGATAATAGGTTTTTTTTTTATGTACAGAATTAGAGTTTTGTATTTTTAAATGACGTACTTACGCGTTTCGCTATAGATACTTTTTAATAATGACATTTTTCTAGACTTATCGTGTTTGAATTCATTGAAAATTTGGTGTTAACCATCACAATGACATATGAGGTAATCATCGCAACCTAATAATGTGGGGTTTCTGTTGTCAATTACAATTTTCAGGCCGACGCACGACTTATACAGGGCATTTAAATTGACAACAGTGGAGATCACCCAACAAAAATATGATCAAACCCTTAGAATTAAATAACATACTACGAAGTACGTGCAATCCATTAAAAGTAATAAATATGTCGATTTGGTTCGTTTATGAGGGTGAATTAAACGCTTTTTTCGGGTGATTTCCGACGTATTTAGCTTTTATACTGCCCTGTATAATACAATTTATGGCTTCAAGAGGTTGTCCAAACATATTTTCCTACTCTAATTTTGTCCCTTAGTGACCGCCATGTGGTCCCTTCTGGTCCATTGCCAGTTGTAGATGAGAATCCGCGGACTGATTTTCTTATTCATTTTCTAGTGACAATATTCATTTTATAAGTTGTAGCAAAACTCGTTAGTTTTTTGTTTTGACGAAGTGATAATCGTGAGCTTTTTCTATCGTTATCTTTGTTTATTATTTGTAAATTTATTCGACTGTTTTATAACGCGTAATACATTGTTTTTACAACTATGTTTTCTAGTGATGAGTGATGCAAAGTTCTTGTTGGATTGATCTATAACAATTTTGAAGGTCGAGGATAATAATTCGGTAAGTAGGTACACAATTAAATATTATCCAACACAATACACTTTCAATCTTTAAAATGTATCTTTATTAATAAATACCTAATAGTATTGTTTATATTTATATTTTATGTTAATACACTAAAAAATTAGGTGGATATTCAATGTATTAACTACCATAATATCATCTTGGCATAATGATGTTCCTGTTGATAATACTTATGTGATTAATATAATAATCAATAATAACTTGACGTGTTTATTGGAGAATAACCTATGGTACCTACCATACATTATAATTTAAAAAACTAGATCTATGACTATTTTTAAACTATTTGTTGAGTACTTAATGTTTTATTTTAAAACCAAAATATCATGCTATTTTTAAATTTGCAAAAATTTAATTTATTACAATTTATTTACAAATCGAATGTTTAAACAACAATAATATTTAAACTAAATTAAAGTGCACAGCATGTACTTAGTTCAAAAATAGTTTTTAACCGAGATTAAAGATTTCTAAACATCCAAAGAGGTCATACAAGATTACCTACTGATATCTTTAAGTCGTATGATTTTTGTAGTTGATAAGATTAAACTAAAAAATTATACAGCCTAAAAATAAAAATAATTATCAATTATATGTAATAACTTTATATATGGTTATAAATAAATAATGAGTAGTATTAAGCTATTAAATTGATAATCAGTAATGTTAAATTATATTCGTAATTCCTGTAATATTATTATATGACGTATAAACTAAAACTTGATATTTGTTAAAGGGCCAATACTTATAGTAACTACCTGTAAATTGTATTCGATTTTGAACGAAGACTTGATATAATAATATAATACAATATAATATAATATTATTATATTGTATATTAAAATCGAGTTTCGAAAGAGTAGTTAATTAGGTAGTTTTAAGTAGGCCTTTAAGTTTGAATGAGCGGAGTAGTCGTGGATTAATGTTTTGCTTTGTACCACTGTCACTCAATTTAAATTTACTATCAAAACTTTAAAATTTAAATACCCCCTACATAAAAGTTATAAGTATAACTAATTAATCACTCGTTTCATATTTGATTCTTTCTACATTTAAATTAGAAAAACATTCTGCTCCAGAGTAAGAAATTATAAACATATGATATCAATTCAAAACGTAAAAACTTTTAAAAAAACACAATAACACAGTATAACAGTAATAACAGTAGTATGGTAATTACTAAACTATAGTTAATAGTCTATTTAATTAAAACTATACTTCTCCTTTCATTCACTCCCATTTGCATTAACTTATTGGCTTGATTAATTTGGTTATGGTTAAAGTTCTTATAAAATAAACTAACATCAGACAAATTTAACTATAGAAAGTGTATGACTGAACATATCTTAAATAAATGCACAAGACAAGTAGTATAAATAATATATCTTACTATCTAAAAAAATACTTATAATCAATGTTAGAACATCTCTTACCTGTAGCTCCACTCAGAATATAAAATATCGAAATAAAAATATATTATGAAAAACAAATCTTCTTAGTTGTTTAATGGACATATAAACGCCATGATAATATAGTATAGGTAGATAAATAGGTAGTAGGATTAAATATTAAACATATGTTGTTTATTATATATTATTATAATTATTATGTATACCTATAAGTATATCTACCTCTGTTTCATAATATGTATTATGTTTTTTTCTCCTAACCTAACCAGGTTATAAATATTGTTGATTGTTGTTTGCATATTACAATTAATACTGAAGTCTTATAAAGTTATAATATATTAATATGCATTAGCATTATATTATAATATTATAATTTAGTTTTTTCAACGAGTTTTAAAATGATATTCCACATTAATCCGTTATTATATACATGATACGTGAATATCATTATTATTACTAAGTGTAGGATTTTGATGCATTATAATTTTTAATTTTTTTTATCAAATTATAGCAATTTCTATTATCTGTATTTATTTTTTGAATTTAGCATTTTTTTTCATGTGCTACCTATGATGCTGTTACGGACTCTAATATAGTATAATATGTATACACTATTAACCATTAAAACAAAACATTTATAATAGTAAATAGCAACAAATAAATTGAATTTAAAAAAGCATTTTCCAAGAGCGCTGAAATTGCAGTCCTTATATTGTTCGTTCTGACGACCACTGAGGTTGGTTTCGTATGTACTAGGATGCCGCGGCCTGCAATGTTGTATTATGACGATGAAGATGGAGATGGATCTCCTGACAGCGTGGGCTTCATTGAGGAGGATCATCCACTGCAATTGCACGGCAACAGGGAATTAGCGGCGCAGGCCGTCAAGCTGCTCCAAGTTCCAAGTAGGCCGGGCGATGCGTCATTTGCATCGTCCACCACTGATATGGACGTGCCCATTTATGTAAGAGGTCCATCGTCCAGGAGCACAGGAAACCGGGTAAGTGTTTATTTTTGAATTATGTTCATATTAGTTTGAGCTAAAATTTCAATTTATTCTTGGGGGGTGCGCTGAAATGTATTTCCGAGCTCCTCTTCGATTCAGCACTGATATTGGCTATAATATCTAACGACGTATTATATATTATTTGTTTTAAGTTTTAATTATTATGTGGTTACTATACGTGTTGGTGTTATCGTTTTACAATTATTTTGAAAAAGTAAAGAAATGAGTATATTCATTTTCTCACTTGAACCAATATTAAAACTTTGAAGTTATAAGAAATATTGCCAAACTGAATGCTGATAAAATGTCTAACTTAAATTACACGTATAAATAATACATCGATAATGTAAATAATGTATTTTATATTACACATAGGTGCCTATTATATTTCAATGTATAACTATACCACGATTACAGGGTTCCTACGTAGGTACTGTTTTATTAAGTCGATTGAGTTAAACAAGTTATAATCATGGATGATTTCATGTAGGTACATATTAATATATTATTATATTATTCTGTTATTAGCCCTCAACATTAAACAAAAAAAAAAAAATTATATTCTACAAAATATTCTGCTTTGGAATATGAAATTAAAACTGTATATTATCATAAGAAAAAGTAAAGCAGTTTAAAAGTGATAACGATAGTTAACAAATATTAAAAAATATAACTTTGTTTTTTTTTTATTGAACTATAGCTTCGGTGACAAGGGCTATTACCTTTATAGTTTATACATTATATTTTAACATTTGGATTATAATAATAATATAAGTTTTTACTCGTTGTTTTGTAATGACTTGAACCATATAAAAAAAACATTTTCAAAAACATTAATACTGTTTGGAAATAATGATTGGTTCACTTGTTCACTGGTTTATAATAAAAAAATCATCATCGTGTATGTGTGAAATACCAAAATAGTTATTACTTATTAGGTTATATAGGTTATAGTAAGAATGATATATTTTATGTTCAATATTGTTAGGATTTTATTTTTATGAGCATACAAATTTGCAAACAAAACAGTTTAAAAGGTTCAATCAATATTTAGATAACCATTTACTAAGTGACCACATAACTATTTGGCAGGTGCAATCAATCAGTAATCGTATAACAAATTAATATTCATTATGCATGTATTCTTTTTAAATTTAACTCGATGTATTACTATACTAACTAAATACAAAATATGATTATTTAAATATATTATCATTTTTTTTTATTCTATGAGTAGATGTTCTGAACATGTCCATGCGAAGATCTGAATTTACAATCTGTAATTAAATATTATGTTAACTATATTAAGTGTAAAAACTTATTTGAAATAGAATTTTGAATACCATAATGAATTGTAAATTATAATTTGTTAGGTACACTATACTCTAATGATATTCTCTTAAGCTTCAATGTCAGTTAGATTTTTTTAATATTCATTTGTTATGAGAGTTTTATATGGCCATAATAATGGTCATTCTATGAGATTATGGCACCTTTATATAGGTACTCAACAGAATACTTACAGGTTTTAAGTAGTTTTAACTATTTTGTTCAAATGTTTGGCATAACACATATTTTGATTTAAAAGCACATTATCATGTATATTGACATTTTGTGCATATTATTATTACTCGACACAATAATATGTGACTGTTGATAATCAATCCCCCATGAACGATACTATATTCATTAGTTAATCAAACTACACGGAAAGGAAAAAAACTTATAAATGTATGGTATCATTGGTATTTATGTTAATTTTTGTGTCAATGCTGATGTTATGATAATTATAAATGGTCATTTTTACACATTAAACTGTCAAATGTAATTTTTAAATATAAAATGTGTATTGTGTATATTCACTGCAGTTCGCTTCCTAAAGAATGTGCTGCGCAACAAAATAAAGTGTTTTTATTTTTTATAAATGTTTAATTTTTACCCGACCTATCCAAAATGTAAACATGGTTAATGACTTGGCAGCGATATATAATATGATTAATATTTATGATTGTATTTTAAATTTGAAGATACTTTTAGAACGAATGTTATCTTTTATGTAATATTATTTAATGACAATAACCAAAACAACATTATAATACGAGTAGGTACCTACTTTACTAAATATATTGATCACCAATTGTTATAAACAGTTGATTTTGCATATTTTGATGCCGAGCTTAAAGAACAATGATTATTAATTGTTTAGAATGTATTTACATTATTTTTTCATAACATCCGATTAATAATTGTTATAGAAAATATACTATTTTATTTGTTTATTAAATTCGAGAAGTATCGGGATTTTGAATAGTTAGTCGGATATAAATCAGTAACTTTAATCAATTACAACGAATCGCTTTGTATTTATATTTTAATTTTTTTTTAGTAAAAATGTTGTTTTTTTACAATTTACAATTGTTTTAATCTATATTTTTATTAATTTTAAAATGTTTAATTGAATATTATTTGCACTTTCCAGATACCTACTTTATTTTATTTTATTAACCGAAACTGCAGTATTAAATCAAATAATAACAATTATTGCCTTACAAATATATATGCTATACATAACACAAACTATAAATAAGTATGTACCAACAAAAAATGATTAGGTAATAGCTTAGTATTATGGGTAATATTGTGCTTTCGTAGAAGGTAATACGCATTTTAAGACCTTTTAAATAATTGAATAAAAAAATAACATAAGTTAGTTAATGTGAACATATTATTATTAGTTGTATCCACTTTCACCTTTATTATAATCTAGTGGTACTTCTATATTCTATAAATTTTTTTTCTCGTGATTCGAGGACCGGTGGAGAAACTGCTGTTAGCATTGCTTTTCCTCCGGCCACCATCGTTTATTGATGCAAATAAAACAATACATTACATACATATTTATTTACAACAATAAGTAACCGTTGGATATGCCCTCGTGACTTCACAGACTTTCCTTAGCGTACGCTTATGTATATATGTCTACCAGGGAGCCGAGCTTGGAGGGTTTTCAATCAAAAGCTGGTGATTAAAGTGAAGGCTTGAGCAGCTGCATCCTTGAGCTTCTCGACCTGGCTTGACAGCCTGCCGGTCTCGAAGACTCATACTCCTCTATGTTCACGGCCCGGCATTTGGTCAGCCGACTTGGGAGACTCGACCCAGTGGAGGGGGGCGTCTGAGCGGAGATCCACGGGCGACGCTTTGGGTGTAGTACTGTGTGGACTATCTCGCTTGCTTTAGGTCAATGGTCAGGTTGGGTTCCTCCTTCTTGATGGTCGCCTTCTAAGGAATTTGGCGTCCCAGGGATGGCCAAAGCACTCAGTTGGGACCTGATTCTCGACCTCTCCAGGCAGAGGACGTCGGCTACTCGGCTGGCGCCATGCAGGCCAGCAGCAATGAGGCCTCATTGGATACCGTCCTATCGTGATTTTACCATATCATAGTTAAATGTAATTTATAGATTATGTACTTATGAAGTTGATTTCCTTACAAAAATAAAATAATAAAAACATTGCGTTACTATATGTTTAAATGTGCCGATTCGTGTATAATTCAAACATTTTAATTAAGTATATTGGATTTAAAACTTAGAATATCCGTTTGTTTTTTTAAATAAAGATTACATTTTTACCTACATTATTAAACTATAACTTCAGCCCATATTTTTCATGATAAATAAACAAATAGTTATTACAATTATTTTAATTATTTCTTATTATAAATTTAATTAAAATATATTTAAAAATACATTAAATTTAAAAATTATACAAAATCATTAATTTAGTTAAAAAAAATTTTAATCTCAATACAAGTTTTCAATTTGCTTTAAACATTATAATTATTGCTTAGTAAATCAGTTAAAGTTATGATAAATTAATAATATATATTTATATTGCCTATCCTAAACGCCTTATTTCTGTCCGAATCATAACAATACTTTCGCAAACCAATGTAACACGCGTTCTTAATTCCAACATTTTAACTACGAATCAAGAAGAACTTCGAAAAATCAATATTACCGCTACTTTCATAATCCTAGTAATATGGTTGATATACATAATCTGACGAAATATTTAATATATTAGTTTTCTAAAATAACATGTTTCTTACAGCAAGTTAATTAACTAAAAAGTTTGTTACTTGAATAATTAATAATATATTAAACGTGTAAGTTCAATAAATAAAGTTTACCAAATTTTAATAATTGTTGTTGATGTGTTATTACAATATATTAAACATTCATTAAAAATAAAATAAGAACTTAAACTTTTATTTAATGTTAATTTGAGTAATCTGTGTCCATACTTAAATGTATTCTAACTCTATTAGTTTATTTTGTAATAGTTATTATTCAACTAAATGATAAAAAGAATTATAACACAGTTTAATATATCAAATATTTAAATGTAAAGAATATGTTTTGACTTTGAACTGATTTGGTTTAAAACTATTCTATAAATAGAGTTTTAATAGACGTTTAATCATTTAAAGTGTTTGGTGTAAATAGGTACTACAGATTGTTTTCTAATCACAATTATTATAGTGTACAAAATGTTATTATTTATTGCAAATAGTACTATTGAATATCAAAACGATTTCTTTTTTATTCTTAAATCTTTTTAATAATATAGTAATATGTTTGTAATCTATTTTTTTTTGTCATATGAATCGGAGTTTTCATTTTCAGAAAAAAATTTTCAATGTCAGTAACTATAATTAATAGTACCTAGAATATATCTTATGTTAATTCTATCAAGTGTAAAATAAATTGTAATTTAATTTTTCATTTAATATGACGTTGGTTTTGTATGTGCTTTAATTGCATATAGGTATTTAATGTTTATAGTTTTAACAGCAACAAATCAGAGCTTTATCTTAAGGAAAGGTTTATGAGTAATGAGTTATGACCTACAATATATTATTAAGACATAAAATTAAAATTAATAATGAAGTTAAAATTAAAAAAACACGTTAACCTTTCGCTTATCTAAAACAACACTGCTATAAAAAGTAGTTAAAAAATTTAGTTAATATTGTAATATCATTATATATGAATTATCAAACCAATAAAGTAAACTTAGAAATCTTCAAGTGGATTAATCAAAAAAAGTATTCCTTAATACGTCATACATAAACTGCATTTAATATTTATTTGCTTCAAGAAATATTATATTTTTAAAATAGAAATTGTGTAAGCTACAACAACATCCTATTATTTTATATTAATTGATTATTATACATACATATTAACAGCCAGTTTACTAGCGTTATAGATGTAAGATGAGAAACTTAGTGTATATGTACATTTTATATAATGTATACCTATATAGGTTAGTTATGCATATTATTTAAATAAGATATATATTTGAGATGCCAATAAAATTGGTATAAAGTTAGATAAAATTGTTGGTTTGAATATTGTAATATTAATTAATTTTAATGGAGAAATTTTATTCCGTAATGTTTCTGGATCTGTATTTTAATAGAAGTTCACATAGGATATGAAAAATATTGAGCTCGTCTAGTTATCTCTAATCGCTTGGCTCTTTAGTCTATAGTATTTAGTGAGATGTGAGAAGGTGTTAAACTGAAATGGGGATGACTTGTGAGTTAGGAATAGTATGGCCTAGTGAGGATAGTGCATGGATGATTTGAGATTATGTTACCTATTTGTTATATGTATTTTATTTTAGCTTATTGTTCAGAAAAAGTTTTTAGAACTTTCCACTTCTAAGCATTGTAATAACAATAATGCTTACCATTTACCAATTTCTAACAATATTAAAGGTATAAATGTAAAAATATGTAAATGCATCACCTAAAAAATTGCTATGGAGAACACCGTTGATAATAAATACTTTATTAACTAGACAGTATTTATAATCAATGATAATACCTATGTAACTTGTGTAATATAAACCCATTTTTTTTAAAATCATAACTAAAAATTCAAAATTGTATACACCTAAAAAAAACAATACGAATTTGATAAGTTCCATTTTTTTTCGTTTAAATTAGAGAATAATATCAAAAGTGTCATTTAATAAAATAATGCCTGGGCGTGGAAAATACGTTTTTATAATATCGTTCAAAAAGATTAAAGCTATTTTTTGTATATAAGTTTAAACAATAAATTAATAGATACACAAAATATGTACCATAATCACTGAATTTATGGTAACATTTAAATCTTGAAAAAATATCGTAATAATTTATTTATTTATTTATTTATTTATTTATTTATTTATTAAGAATTTACTGGCTGAGCCCTTTACAATTAAATATATATGTACAGAAAAGATATTACAATTATTATACGATGATAGAAAATAAAAAACAATAGAAATACATTTTAAGTGCGTGTAAAATTAAAAATCATGAAAGTTAAAGGTGGGGTCCGTATTGGCTTGCGACATCAAACGTCTTAAAGGTTCATTTTGCATGTAATTGGTGGAACTAAAGGGTATATTATGAAACATAGCACTACTGCTATGTACGTTCTACAACGGGTGGAACTCTGTGGAACTTTAAAAGCAACTAGGACAAGTAAAAAAGGAGAATAAATAACACCAGTCAGTAGATCTTTTATATTAAAAGTGCAAAAAAAAATTTGATCTGTAAATGCATATGGTATTTAATTAAACATATTATGTCTATAAATTTGTATTATAAAATCAAAACCCAATTTAACATCACAAGCCACAACTAGTTTTTTTATATTTAAAATGGTTACTCCTAAAATTAGTAAAATATTTATCATAATAATATAGTATTTACACACTCAATATTCATTTATTATTGAATTTTGAAAGAATTAATTACATACAACTGTAGGTGCTATCCATGTATAAATGCACACTTCATATTTAAAAATGATATAATTAATTTTGATACTGCACGTTTTTGTGGTTCATTGATACCTACTATTATAAAAATAACTTTTGATTTTATAATTGATATTGACTAAATAACATATTCGGACTTATATTCAAAACTTATGTTATACTCCAAACGTGTGCGTATTTAACAGGCATTCATATAATAATTATAAATATTCATAAAATGTGAATTTTTCATCTTTAGAAATTATATCAGTGCATATTTAGAATTTGAGTATACCATAAATTTAAGTAATAAATTATAAACATCTGTAAGTATTTCATTCTGTTTTTCACAACCTTTCTTTTTCTGTGTTACAACTGTAGGCTAATAATCCACAATGTTGAAGCCTTTACTTAATATAAAATATATTATATATACATGTTACATTAATCAGTGCCCAGTGGGTGTATCTACAATCTACATACAACCGTATTTAAATATTTAAATAACAATACAATATTAAAAGTAGTACAGTTTTATTTAACTTATGAAAACGTTTGTGAATTTATTAGTTAGCCCACGATTATCATAAATGTTATTCAATGTTGTACTAATATCTGTCAAAAAAATAAGAGTAATATTTTATTGGTAAAAGTGATATTTTTTTAAACTTAATAAGTTTTAAAATTATTTTTTACAACTTAATATTTATGGATTCTTATTTTCTTTTATTTCTATGTACATCATAGTTAAATATTATTATGTAAGTTAGGTTATGAATAAACAGGTTACATTGCGGATTTCTGCTAGCCATTTTTAAATGTTAAAGTATAAAATATATTAATTGTCAACGTACCTGTGAAAAATACTATTTACTAGCTAGTACTATATAATATGTAGTTATATAAGATAAATTAAATGATGAAAATCAATAATTTTTTCACATAATAATGTGCCCTTGTTCAATTTTTCTTTGTCATTTCAACTATTATTATGGTAACTTAGACTTACCAAGCATTTTGTTTTTAAGAATTTCTCATGTACTTACATTACAGGTTTAGCAATACCTAATTCATAGTTCAAAACAAACTGAGATCATCATCGTTAAAAAGACAAAAAAATAATATTATTTTACACTGTATATAGCTGGCATGTATTATATATAACATAATTATAATTCCGGAGGCTAATTTGATTCCCGTTACACTTGAAGTGGCTTGGTCGTTTAATTCATATACAAAACAATACTTAAATAAACTGAAGCGACATATAAAAATATATATAATAACATTGTAATTGTGTAGTTTTTCTTATTTTATTTATTCACAGATATCACTTGTCTACTAATCTAACGTGCTATAGTAGTTGTATCAAGGAATTGGGTGCTTGGGAGTCTTGCACGTGTTTGGTCTTTCACCTTGGGTTTTATACTCACCGCACTTCACGCAGTTAGTAGTTCACACCATTGTATATTATATTTTCCTCAATTCGTCAATAAAAAATTATTATATTTTCGAAAAATTCATATTATCGCGTGAGCGAGTGTATAGTATACTATATCGTATTTGACGAGGCACCCGACAATATCAATACTTATTATGTGGCGTCGAATGTCGAATCGGTAAAATGGCGGTTGTATCGAAATTCGCGTAGGTAGATATATAATATAATACAATTTCAATACAATATTATATTATTGAAGACATGTTATCATTTCGTGTGCGCCTATATAGGTATAGGCACATACTACATAGGTATTTATGCTATAATGTTGACATGTTGTACATCGAAAGTCCTCACGGTATAGATAATGATCGTTATAATTCGCAAGAGTAAACTCTGCAGAACACACCAAACATAATACCTATATATTATGTACCTATTATTATATTATTATTCACTACACAGTAGGTATCTATGTATATCTGAATATTATGTACATATTGTAGTTTCACTGACCGCATTGTGGCCGTATATTATTCTTCACGTAAACGTGTAATCGTCGGTGCACGAAATATATTTGGAGCTGTTTTGGATAATATAATATTATACTCGTGTGTATAAGTGCAACTCTGTAAATCCTATAGTGGTTTATGATTGACATGAACTATTACGATATCATAATAATATGTAATGACGTGTATATAGGTAGGTAGTACACGGTCTTGTATACAATAATATTATATATATTTTTAAAAATATATCACGTTGTGTTTGGTTGAAGTATAAAAAATGTTCGATGGGAAAATCGAAATTCTGCAAAAACGCTCCAAGTTTTTCTCTTTTAGGTTTTTATGATAAATATATAGAGAGAGAGAGGTACGTCTACTGCGCATCATAATAACGGGAACTCTGCTGAAATACAATAATAAAGTACTATGTTTTGAATTAAATGAATAATTACTGTTCGAACCCACTGCAGTTGATAGGATTTCGTTTTTTTAGAATGATTCAATTCGTATTAACTTCCTATTATAACTAACGCCATTTATATTGATTCGTGCATTTCTTATGTTATAAACTTATAAATATCTGGCATTGCCCATGTCAGTGTTATTCTTACGAATATTAATTTGATGAAAACTGTATACAAATATTATAGGTTGCACTTTATCATGACGGTTATTTATAACTGTCAATAATGACGTACTTTAGTGTGGGTAACCTATACATTAAGATTTAATTTATTTTTCATAACACACAACAATGTCCCGCTGTATACAAGAAAGGTTTATAAAACTTAACTTTATTAGCACCTAAGTCTACATGTAATATATTATATTATACTACGGTGACTATATGTCTATATATATAATATTTTGTTTTCAATACAAATGTTAATTGAATAATTTTCTTACAATCACTTTCACCGAACAATTTAGTCAATTTTTCAGCTCGTGATATTTGGATTACGATTAAAAATTTTAAGTGATATATTACAGATTACCATGACCTACTATTTTGATCTATACAGCTATTGGATATTAATTTACTGCTATGAATATTTGAATGTAAAATTTTTGTTGATACTGTCATTATGCATTTATGCCGCTTTATTTATAATCCTACATAATTGTTAAAAAAATCTACTTAGGTAATTTATGCATTAACTACCAATTAATATTTGTTTAGATATATATTATTGATGTATTATGATACAGAGGTACTTACTGTTGAACGAAAATTATATCTTAAGTCGCTAAACACTACTTCATTTTGATTGTCTTTCCTATAATTTTAACAGAAATATATTTTTCTTATTTATTCTTTGATACCAAATATGTTAAATTTCTTTTACGGTTCACCTTAAATGTTGCAATATTCTAATGCCTACATATATTTTCAAAGATTTATTTGACTTATGTTTTCATTAACATGTTTGAATACAATAATATATTATCCAATTGATTATAAAATGCCTTTTTATTTAGCCTTGATATGAAATAGTATTAATGAATATAATATACAACTTATAAAAATTAGTGTATAAGGGGATATATTATACCAAAATTGTTTATTATTGGTGTATTGGTGTGTGTATCAATATAAATACATTAATTAATAATAATATAAATAAAATACCTAGTATAAAAAGTAAAATTATTAAACCTGTTTTACCCGTAGAACTGTTACGGATGCCTACCTAATACGACGGGTGGTAGAATATTATTTTGAAATAAGATTTGATGTAGCACGTGGATATTTAAAACTAATTTATAATAAAGCATAGGTATAGCAAGTAACAACAGTATTTAAAACTCATACTATGTATTGTATAGATACTTAAATAACTAATGCGGTATGATTAATTTCTTCATTTCATGGTGCTGAAAATCAAACATAGAAGACTGATTAAGTGGATTAAAACAATTATGCATAATCTTTATCACAATGTGAATAATATTACACTTACAGTGTTACTGACTAACAATTAGACAGGGTTATTTTTTTTCTCAATACATTTTAATGAACCTTTTACTATCAGTATAAGAAACCAATATTGATTCAAGCTAATAGGTAGTTGCCAACAACTTATCTTAACAAATATAAATTATTAGATAGGTAAATAGATAACGTGGTAACGAATTATTCTTATTCTAAGAATTACATTTTTATTATATACTAGAAGCCCAATTTTCATCCGGAAGAAATATTTTTTTTATAATTTAATTTAAATACATAAAACTATTTTTTGGCTATACAAATAATACAACGATTATGAAATAAAATAAAAAAAAGAAACAGATATCGTTATCCGTGAATATATGAAAATTAGTTAATTATTATTATTATTATAATGAGGGTTCAAAACCGGTTTCCTTCGTCTAAAAAATTAAGTTAGATTCTTACATATATAGATTATAGTATTGATTACGATAGCTCATATACTTCGATATTTTGCTTAATATTATAATACATATTAAAATAAAATGTGGGAGGTTGCCAAACATTTGTCAAACTTTATATTTTTTATTTTTGTGCTTTTGTCTACATATTTATATTACAATAATCAAAAGTATCAACGATAATAGTAGGTACTGCCAATAATATTAATATTATGTGATGGATTAATTTCTTAGTTGAATCAATGGAAAACAGTATACATAGAAGTAGAAAACAAATTCGAATTTTTATTTAAATACAATCTTAATTAAAGAGAAATTGTCAGCATAATAAAAAAATTTGTAATCAATTATGCAAATTAATTAAATTTGGATTCCAATGATTTTTTTGAATACGGTTTCAATTTTTCAGTTTAGTATATCCTCAAAAAATGTCAAGGAATCCTGCTGATAAATCACTTAAAGTCATTAAAGATATGAAAATATCACATGCATTCCAGAATGTGTTCATTATTTTTTTTAAGTATGCCTGTCACAAATATTTTCAGTAAAAGATAATTTTCATAGTTTAAATGCATACAAAATAAATTAAAGTCAACATTGGGCCCATAAAATGCAGACGCTTTAGGAAAATTATACTACAGTCTACAGCCAACTTGAATTTCGATAATATTGACGAGTTAGCAAAGCAGAAAGTGAGGAAATATTTGTGAATAATGTTTAATTCATTTTGACTTTTTGAAAATTAATTTGATATATAGGTATTGATAAATTCAGACATTGTTTTATTAAATACAAATATTTTTTTGATTAGTATTTTTATGATAATATATTATGTGTTTTATTTTATGATTCAACCTCAATATTATTTGCTGTGCAAAAATGTTGTCATAGTATTGAAGCGAACAGAGAGAAAGATAATCAGGAGCCCATATAATTTTAAACTGCACGGGGCCTATGAATTGGTAAATTAGGTCCCAATATTACTGGTTGATGTTATATGAAATATACACAGAACTAATATTTATTTAGATTTCAAAATTAATTAAACATATTTAAGGAGTGATACATTAAGTTCAATCAGTTTTAATTTTGAGATGACTATAAGTATTCAATATTATCTATAAAAGCTTTGGGGTGGTGTATTCTCAAATAAACAGAGTATATCTAATATTATGATGTGTATTTGTATTTGATAGTAATATATGTTATGCTGATATTACTCGACAACCTCTAAGAGAATGTTAAAAATAATTAATTTATAATAATTTAGACAACATTTTATTGAAACTTTATACAAAATAATATGTTTTGTATATTGTATATTGTATAGATATTAGATGCAATAGTTGTTGGTAGCTGGAAGCTATGACATTTTTGTACCATACGTACTTGGTTTTGTATTGAATGATTTAACTGTCTTTTTTTCACCTTCCTATTTTAGTTATAAGTTGCAAAAATAGGGAAGCAAAAATTATAAGAAAGTAGATGATGAGGAGAGGAAGTATTGAAATGTGCAATAATTCATGCAATTGATTTGGTCTGCTTCTTTTTGCGGCTGTTCGTTATTATCGCAGTGGACGTATGCAATGATATACACAATATATGTCCATCATATATTGATACCTACGTATGAGTGTATATGAATATCATAAATCATAATAAGGTACAGTTGTCCTTGGTATTAATATTATTTTCTACTGCGCCGTTATAAATATAAGGTGAAATTTGAATCTGAAAGTTATTCGAGCAGAAAATGAAATTTGGGGTTGCTTATTAGAGCTTGGATTTCGATCTATTTGTCATTTTTCTTTCAGAACTATAGCAATGTTTGTTTTTCGTTATAAATCTGTTTTATGTGTTATTAATAATTTATTGAATATATCTACTATATTTTAGACATTTTTTTTTTCATTATTATAATTCTTTTTTGTATATTTTATATACTAAATAATTCGATTTGGTATATTTAGAAATATGATTTTAATGTGATTACAAGATTTAATGTTTGAGTTTTCTGGAAATCTTCTGACTATTGAGTTACCCATAAATGAAGGTAACTTTTAAATCCAGTAAAATCAAAATTAGTTGACAATATTCAGACAATAATACTAATTATTCACGAATCCAATTCTTTTAAAAAAAAACATAGATTTACTATTAATGTTATTATGTGCTCAGTTACAATGTTCCTGATCCATTTTCGTAATTATTCTTTCTATTTTATTACATTAACCTAATTATATTGAAATTTGTCTGAATACAGTGGCGTGTAACATAGGGTCTAAGTGTTGCTAAGGCAACACCTTAAATATGGGTAGGTGGGTATTAATTAAAGAAAAATAGGACATTTTATAGGTCGGTATAACAGTATAATGAGGGGTAGGTCACCAACATTTATTAGAGCAACACCTATTTTTTTTATGGTACACGCCACTGTCTGAATATAGCTTTTTTTTAAATACATTTAAAACCAAAGTGGTATCAACGGATACCAACATCACTCAGTCTCACTACCCATTTTATATTCATCAAAAATTGTTATCTTAATACTTTGTATTATGCCTGGAGATGGTTCTTAAAGAATTTTTATTGAATTTCTTAACTATAATAAGATTAAAATAATTGACTGTATATTATAGTCACTAGTAAATATTTCTACCAAAATTTCAATACAAAATCCATATTTACAATTTACATTCCCATTTAACTATCATGTAATCATCATTTTGATAAAACAAAAAAATGTTACGTAAATGAGAACATTGATATTACGTAAGCAAGTTAAATCCATAAAAGTATGCTCCCTATAGGTACAGATGTTTGTTTTCTAAATAAAATTAAATCCGTGCTTGTATGTAGTTCTATGGTAAACAAAATAACCATACAAATCTGGTCGTGTAAAGCTTAGGTATACATAGAAAAGTGACACTTGGTTCACATTTTGAAGAGAGGGGAGGGTAGATATACCAAGGTACTTCCTTATTTTTTTTTTTTAAACATTTAATTATCGACAAAAAATTTGAATTTTTTTCACAAGGGTCTTGGAAATATTTTATTGGGCTCGTTATGTTCATCCCCTGAGAGCGGGAGAGACTTAAGTACGTGACATGAACTTCACTTATCCTATAGCCTGAAATAACTAAAGAATTGAGTGTATTCAATTTGATGTTCTACGTGCACAAACTGGTAGTATTTTGCGGTAATTCATAATCGTCTGCGACTTGAGTTGCTGTAGTGTACTAGTGTCTACCACCCTATACTTAGCTATTTATATATTTACCCATTCATATTGAGAAGTATTAAAACTGCTTGTATATAACAAAATAGTGGATATTTTTCTTTCTGAAATTGCTCACTTCTGTGTACTATTTTTGAGACGTACAGTAAACTGTATACATTTCAATTATTTTGTCATTAAAATATAAAATCAGTTATATATTATATATTATATAAGGGTTAAAGGGAGGGCGTTGGGGCACTCAGTCCGCCTATCTATGACGGCGTCCGCTTTAGAAACAAATTATGAATTTGAACATAATGCTAAAAGTAGGATGAGTATAGTGCATGCTTACATAATAATTACTGTTTATGCATTACATATATACATTAAACACTATACATACAATTATAATATATGGAAAGTTTATAACTATATGGAGACATTAGTCCTCCCTAGAATTTTTTCTCACTTTAAGCCCTGTATATATATTATATGTATGTATTAATAAGTATAAATTTGTATGCTACTGTTAATATATTATCTTATTAAGCTTAAAACTTTCCTTCACTTACCACTTGACTCATGACTATTCAGTCGAAAATTATTGAAAATTTCGTATATAATTTAAGTAAAAAAAATAGCAGTCGAAACAAAGTGCAATAAATAAAATCCCATAAAAATTAATTTATATTAAGCTTATATTTGGTAATATTATTTTGTGTACACAGATTAATGATATTTCGTTCGTCTAGACATATTATTTTTTACCTACCGGACGATGGCTAACGAATTTTTAACGATGTAAGAAACCTATTAATTTATTATAGTATCGTTAATCGAGGGGATACATTAAGGTTTATATTCCTCATATTTAATGTGAATATAAGTATGATATAAAGAGACGATTATTTTTGAATTAATAAAAATTATAGGAATCTATTGTAATTAAGGTAAAACAATAAAATATAGTTACAATGTTAAATTCCATCTTACTCATTATTGCCACAAATAATATTGTTAGGTTGGTGTAGCATGTACCTCTAGTATTTTAAATACTATCAATATTTCTAAAATTGCTTCAGTCGAATTGTCATGACATTTACTATTTACATCATTATTCATTGATAATATTACAAACATTTAGACACAATACATATTTTATACTCACAAAAGGGCATTCATTTTGAATTGGACGATTTTACTTAATTGTATTACCGATAAATGTTCTCAATCTCCATTATGTATTTATGTATGTACAAAGGTTAGAAAGTAGACAGTAACTACATCATATAATTATTATAATTATTTCGCGTTGTTTCACCTTCATTCCTTATTATTTCCAATTTTTATTTAAGAAAAACTAACAAACATAACATACCAGTACTCATTTCAATTGTAGTTATATCATAATACGTTATAATTATATTTGTTTTATAGAATATTTGACATAAAAATAATATGTCTTAGATTGGTGGAACAATGAATGTTATATAATATTAATATCCACACTAAACTACCAAAGCAAATATGATATTAATAGGTACTCGGTTACTCGACCAATAGTCCGATAAATAATGATGTTTACGACAAATATGGCGTACATACATTTTATTTTATTAAGATAACTCAAACTAAATTTAAGAGTTAATTATAGGTACGCGTAGTGTAAATACGTGAAATACATATTATATATATCAACATCACTACCAAATATCAAATTTACGTCCAATTAAATAAAAATAAATAAACCTACTAGAAAGTCGAAATATGTTTATGTTCGCTCAAAGTGTCTTATGCTATTAACACTTTAAGAAATATCATTGCAAAAAATGTTGCAATGTGTAGAAAAACGTCTTTATTACGATGCTCCGAATGACGTCCGAAATACTTACTATGTTTTGTTAAGTCTTTTAAATCGCTTCTCAAAAGTATTTTAATGTATTTTGAATACCAACTATATTAAGACGTAGTTCAAATTTCAACCAGAAATCTCACTAAAATTGCTCTTATAGTCCTATAGCACTCCTTTCACTTCGCCGTTTTGTTATAAGCCATCACACGAGTATCACTATATGTACATGTGACCACCGCTTTTTTCCCTTCTAATTTTATTTTAAAAACGGCTCTATGCAAATTTATTTTTGACCTAAATTGGACATTTCATCCAATTATTTCTTTCTCAACATCCGTTACTTATGTACAATAAAAATGCAAAATAAAACAGTGTTTTTCTTTCACGCACTTAAATAATCAACCCGTTGTGTACCTACACGCTACACCTATACTTTATAATATATTCCATACCCATACATTATTATAATTTGCTTGGAAAACAAATATTAATACCATTACACATAATATCGTCAGATACCGAGGTTGAAATAGTTTTATTACTGTTATTAGAATCATTATAATCAATGACAGTGTTTCTGCGGTGTATGGTGATACTGAGTGCGTGGGATCTATAGGTTGTCATCATTTCATATTTCATACATTATAGTCGATATAAATTACTATTAAAATATTATCATTACTCGATACATCTTCCATCTGTGCAATATATAGTGTCGGTTATATCTTATATTATATCCATGTATAGTATTGTTAGCTTATTTAAAATAAACACAATACATATCATACTGGTTTGATTAAAAAGTCGTCATAGCATATGCGATGAAGTGGCGTGTGTCGAAACTGTTCGATTAAAAATAATGGGTGTTAAATTTTGAAATTCGTTTTGATGAAATAGATTATATACGTATATTAATCACCTTGAAATGTTGGTATAATGTATTAAGAGCACGACGGTAAATAATTTTGAAGTCCAATGCATATAATAATCCATATAGAACATGTTATAGATATAATATAAAATATAATAAATAGTAATATGGATTTGTTCGTGAGATACCCATGTGGCTGTGTGTATGTAAATATTATTATCGTTGCATTAAAATATAACTAATGTACACTTGATTTTTTTAAAATACTTTCATTTAGGATTATGGATATAATATCACCTTTAAATAAGATGTAACTGGGATGTATTTATAAATTGTGATTTACTATGTTTGTAAACTGTAGTTGAATTTTAATTTCATTATATTTTAATACTATTTTGTTCTGTCTTAATCTATTCTTATTTATAGTTTTTTTTTAATTGAGATATTTTTTTAGTATTAATAGTTTCAACATTTGAATAATATAATAACTAACAGGTAACGAGAGATGTTACATAAGTATAATTATTGATAATGTCTCACCATAGCATTAATGAATACGGCATAGTTATATTATGCGTTGGACCTAACGTATAAGTACAGTGGAATCCGCTTATTGTGGGCACCAGTTAATATGGGCATCCGCTTATTGTGGGCAAACAGAGCTGGTCCCAATACAAATGTATGTTAACAATGTTAATTCGGTTTTTATGGGCAACCGCTTAATGTGGGCAAACAGGGCTGGTCCCAACGTGCCCACATTAAGCGGAATCCACTGTATATAGTCACTAAATCAGAAAAATTCTAAAATTGAAAAACTAATCCTTGGTATTTATATATATATATATATATATATATATAAAAAAAATTAAAAATTAAAGTCACTTAAATTAAATATGTTTAAAAATTTGATTTTAGGAATAAAATGTTTAACTAATTTTAAGACCAAGCAGGTATTGGATTAAAAAAATATATATTATTTACATACATAATATATATACATAGGTATATATTTCGTTTGGTAGGTACCTACTCATAAATCGCAACTAATATTATCGTTAGATTGAAACAACAATTCTGTTTGTATTGAACTAATATTGTTTAACTTACCTAATACTATGGTCTATAATATGTCGTAATATACATTTCACAAATCAAATAACTTTAATCTAGTGGGTACCTAATAATAATATGAGATATTATAGCATATTAAAAATTACTTTATAGCATACAATAATTATTTGGAGTATATTTATTTATTCATTGCTGTTTTTGTACTAGTATTTGGTATCAGAGTTATATTTTTAATTTTAGAATTCTGATCATTTATGAGAGACATCACACCTCTTTAAGGGGGTTGGTGTAGGGTTGCTATATTTGATTTTACTTAAACCCGGACAAACAATTTTTATATTTTTATTGGAAAAACTATACCATTTCTCCGCGTTTAAACAATAACTTGAATATCCTTTTTCATGTAACTAAAATACCACATACGAATATACAATAGTCAGCACTCTACATCTTTTTACAACATAATATGTTTATACAGTCTAACTAAATTAAAATTGAAAAATTGCATTCCGGTTTCTACTATCGGCAATACAATATACATACAAACAATTTTAATTGAGTTATAGGTATATCATATTTAGACATTAGAAAACTCGTGAAAATTTACCACGATATAATATGTTCCACCTAGGAGATGAGCACTGAGCAATTATCCACCTCAAAGGTCTAACCTGTTTGGTTCTATTGCATCCTTCTTGAACTATTAAAACTTTTCATTACACATAATTTTTACAAATTCTTCAAGGAAAAAATGTGATTTCGATTTTGGATATTCGCGATTACGCATCGTTGGTTAAACTTGTTATACATATTTTTCTATGCGTCATTTCGTTTATAAATAATACATCACCCACAAATCGCAATATAGTATTTACTATCTTTTTATTACTGCAATAATATTGTACATTTATAATTTATATTGTTATGTTTCATACGTTGTTACTTATATAATATAATATACTACGTTATGCATGTTTTATTCTTTGGCAAAATTTAAATCAATTTGTGTACTTTTGTTTTGTATTTTACGTGATACGTGCCTTTTAAATGTTGGACCTGAGAAAATGAAACACAATGTGTTTTATAATGTGATCGCAACGGGCATTGACTCAGTGAAAAACTGTCAAAACTGTATGATTGATCGTCAATTGATGATTACAGTTATAATAAGGATTAAAATATCTATCATTTAAAATTCATTCAAACTCCATTAAATAGATACATTAATTGAATCATATTTGGTTCAAATATAGATGTGGTTCTAATGTTAAATTTAATATAAGTATGAACAATCAAAAAACATATTTTAATTAATTCAAATAAAGCTTAACAAAATTATTCATGGATAGTGATCGCAATTTTATCCATGATATGTACCTTTAATAACATTATTTTCTCCAACTGGTTTTTTTCATTGTCATATTGTATATATTTTAACAACAATATTATATAATCGATTATCGTACTCAGTGTTGACAAATGCAATGAATATTTATTTATTCTTAATTTTAAATGATATTTTTTGAAACTTAAGAACTCTTTATCCATCATTTAAAACCAAATATTATTTAATTTTTTTAAATGTGTTGAAAAGATTTTTAATTTAATTCAATTTAAATTAGTACATCGCTAACCTAACTTGTATTACAAATATTTTTTAATTCGTTATTACAAATATTATGACGTGTTATTGACTATTGTACACTTTTATTCGTCAAGTATATTTACCATCTAAAATATTTGTAGATTTATATTGCGAGAAAAGTGTCCAGGTACAAATGTGTGTAGTACTGCAGTGTACCAATAAGGTAACTACGAAATGTATCTTGATTATTTTTTTTATTGTTTTATAAACAGTCATATTTCATCCACGTTCACTTTACATTTCTAAAATATTATGCACCCTTAAATAGTTTAATTTTTAATACATATAATTACGTATATAAAGTACATATAGGTAAATGTATAGCACACATGCAAGTTTTCGTTTAATTCTAGACCGGAAGTTATTACCTCGATATTATACATATTAATTATTACTGCAATACTTGTTTTGTCCATACGGCGTGCATGTGTATTGTTTGTGCGCACAACTGATATAATATGATAAGTACTTAAACATAGTACCTACTTGAGTGGAACTGTGGTCTAGACGAGTTTTTTTTAAATTAATAGTCACCTCTACTTAATGATTTTATTACCTATCAACACATTTATTACAATTTCGCAGTGCTGTACAACTTATGTAAATTAGGAATATTCAAGTATCTCGAGGTACCTTTGAATTTGGCATCACTACATATTTTAAATAGGACAAAAATTTTATCAACAAACGAGACCAAATTGATGCGTAGAGCATACATAGTATTATTATTTTTAACATTTAATATTTTAATTTCCGTATTTTTTCTTCTATCTTAATCTTTTTAACATTGATGAAAAGTTTTAAATTTTGTTTAACATTAATATTTTTTGGGATGAATACGAAATTTTTTATTTCCGACTGGTTTTCCTTAAGGTTTTTGTTGCCATGGTTAGGTACTCATTAATGAAATATATTATTTATGATTCGTAGATTTTCCTAGAAGATGAAAAAATATGGAGTATCTAGCGCAATAAGTTTTTTTAATGGGTAGGTAGGTATACTGCTATTATTTTACTTCTTAGATATGATGTATAATGTCACATTTATTCGTGTTGGGGACCGTCACACAGGCTAAGTGGTTGTCTATCGCGTGTTAAAAAATAGTGTTTCAAAATAAATGTCTGCATTAGGGGTTGCTTCCCAAACCGGAAACAGTTTTTTTTTTTCAATACGATTTTGAAAATCACAAATTTACGTAATGACATGAAACGATGGTGCCGAAACTTGAAATTGAAAATGTAACAATTGATGATTTTTGTTTCTAATCAATATACTACCTTTCCAAATCAATACGTCTACGCTATGCGTGTGAGCAAACAATATTGGTTTAGAACCTCATCGATAGTGTGAAACTCTCGGTCGTGCAGCGTACATTTTGGAAAAGAAATAAGGCCCCAAAAGACTGCAATAATCTTGATTGGTGCGGCTAGAGGAGGGGGGGGGGGTTAACATGGTGTCGGCGACGACGGGGTTGATGTTAAATATTTAGTTTGAAAATTATAACAATATAATATATATTATCATAATTCATCTGCCTATAATAGTCACTACGCTACGATGATGATGATAATTGGTTAGAATAACGCCGAGAGCAGGCAGGCTGGCAGGTATAATATGATAGGTATTTCACATACTAACACCTATGCGATATTTTACACGAGTAGAACACGACTATACGCGCGCGCACCACCCCGCTGCGGACGTTGATGCGATGTGAGCGCGCTCGTGTGGGTGCGTCAGGTGGGGATGCGGCGTTCGGCGCGGAGGGAAGGATGACGGGCCGCCGCTACCGGCGCTCGGGAGCGCTCCCGTCGTCACAACGCGTTTGGCCGTGTGCAGGACGAGGAGGACGCAGCCGGGGCGCGCTCGATATCGTATTATTATTATTATTATATCGCATTTGTATATACGTACGACGATTTTTCACACACGCGCGCGCGCCACAAAGCGTTTATATAGATCCTTTGCGCGACCGGTCGCACCCTCAGTCGTCCCTTGTACGCGGCTTGGCGTGTAGCAGCGAACATAGGTACCCACACAGCCGATCTTTGGTATTTTTGAGAGACTGCGAGAGAGAGAGAGTGACGATATCTGTCTGATCGACGACATTCCGCTGTAGCAGACCGATAACATTGTACGTGGTCACACCGTACATCAACTTACTGTGAGTCGAGTAGATTATGACCGAAAAGCAAATGGTGAAAGACGCGGAAAAACAGGCTCCCACGCCTCAAAACCAGGTAAGACGAAAGATCGATTTTCCATCGTTATTACTATTAGGTACTATAATATATTATATAATTATTGTTATTATTGTTGTATTTCTCACCAATCGCAGAAGGCAACCCCTTTCCCTCTCTCTTATCGCTACACCCCACGCTATATTATAGTATACACAATGATAATATTTACATCGTGCGCTTTCCACCCGGAGGCGCCTTGTCACGATTAATGGTATTTGCCGTTAACGAACATAGAGAATAAAGTCTTTTTATATTTTCAAACAAAAGATATATGACGATTCGTAGCGTCGTTGGGTGGTTCGTTTCTAGTTTCTAACACATACGTTGACTGTTGACAAATTCTTTAGTAAATAAGTACATAATCTGCAAAAATATATTTCTTTCAATTTTCCCGATCGCGTAGTTTTACCAATAGCCATAACGCGTTAGTATTGTAACTTTCGATTTTCTGTTACTCTCTGTAAGAAAATACTAAAAAAAAAATATCTCAACTAAGTATAATATTGAAATACCTAATTATTGTCATTGTTGAAGTCCAATTATATTGTATTATAATATATGTCTATATTGATTATTACTACATTTTACCAATTAGATAATTGATTTGATTTTTTTACAGAAGGATTTTGAGTTTAAAATTATGTATTAAATGGTTTTTTATCTAATTCTAATAAGTTATTTGAACATATTGAAAAACTCGATGAGAAAAGGTTACATTATCTAATCGCAAATAAAAACGCATAATATGTTATGGTAATAATGCCGAAAAAAACTGTTATAATTATGTACATGTAGGTAGTATTAGGTACTTACTTGTAGGTATTACACATTAAAATCCCAAAATATTATATTTTATTTTATATTGTAGAAGTCAAGAAAATGTTGATCTAATGTATTTAATGTGTGTGTACCTAACTAAATACGTATTTTATATTGTTGTATTGACATACATTTAAACCTATAAATGAAAACGTATGTCTGAAAAACATAATCTATGAGTAGATATTTCATGATACAGAAAGGCCTGTATATAAAATGCCACATTTGAATATTTTTTCATACCTAGTTAATAATATTACACTGTTATTAATATAGCTTATGAGTACATTAGTCGCGTTATGCATATGAATGCATTTAAGTTCTATTAACTGTCTTATAAACACTGTTTTTTTTTAATACCATTCTTAACGTTTAGCTGAAATAGTCCAGTGTATAGACGGATGAATTAATTTTAAGGTCAATTCAATAACCATCAAAAGTTGACTTGTCGGATAGTATTATATTATCGTGTATATTAAAGAAATATTGGTAAATTGAGAGTAATGAATATATTTACTGGGACGTGATAATTATGAGGTCACATAATGTGACATATTATGTGCGCGAATGAATATTCAACGACAACTATTTAAACTTTAAAGCTTTGAACCTGATTGAGTATTAATAATCGGAAATGATTTGGTGTAAAGATAATTCGATAGAAACATTGTTTTGAATTCATTATTATTTTATACAATCATTATTTGTTGACAACGGTCATTCATCTTTTAAATTCATACCATTTGAACATAACGTGAGTAATGACAAATTAATTCAACACCTCTATCATCGTAATATATAGTTTATTAATTATTATTTTATAGCTAATAAAGATATAATTATAAAGTTAAACTCAAATTATATAATATTAGGATTATGCAAATCATTTATAAAATAAACTCTTACATCTTAATTTTTTTTTAGCATCTAAGAAAAAAGAGTGTTAAATATTTTGTCATCCAATTTATTACATTTTGAATTTTGAATTGTTTATCTAATCGGTTAACATTTGATCAACACCTAATTTTTTTTTTATTGAGGAAAAACATGTTATTCATAGTATCGTAGTTTTGAAGAGGCTTACACCATTTCATAATTTTATTAAATTATTAAATATTGATATTTAAGTGCAATTTACTCATATTACGTAACATTTTTCTTAAGTATTCATTATAATTGGTTACCTATTTATTCTATTAAGTACTATATCATGTACTAAGGCTATAAAGAAAAATACACAATAAAAAAATGTTTTCTGATGATATAAAAAAATTATTTTATAGATAATTTATTCCCTATAAAGACTCATAAATGAGTATTAAAAGTAGCCACAAGTAGATTAGTGTTATACATATTGGAGGGAGAATATTATATAGGGTAAAAGGTCCCACATATTTTTTTTTTGAAGAGTGGGGGAGTCAGGTTGTAATACAAAAATATTATTAGTAAGTATTTCATTATATCATTGTTAACAAAAATCGAGTTCATTGAAATGTCAGAAAGACTTATAAATAAATAAATGTATTCATGAAATAAGTTATTCAGTGTGAATATCAAATAAGAAAAAAAATTACTATTACATTTTAAAAATAATAACATTATGTAAATCACTCGGTAACTGACATTAAATTAAAATTTAATTTAATTTACTCATTTATGTATGAATAGTTATTATGCAACACACGCTGCTATATTCTATAAGAATTATTTCGATTTGAGGAAAAAATGTATATTATAAACTGTAGGTATTGAAGTATCAAATAAACGGTATTCATTACAATTTATAACTTTGAAATATCGACGCAATAAATTATTTAATATATACACCTTCATAACCTTGAGTAAAATTTGTCGCGAATCACATATAAAAATGTATACGATCTGCTCAGATGCAAATTGTACATAATTTAGTACCTATAATAATATGTATTTTGGTGCAAAATTTGAACTCTCCATATCTCTCCACCAGCCCTTTACACTTCCTGATCGATCAATCTAGTATCTACTGTTTGACTCTGATTTCCACTCTCTCCTTAAACACGATTAAATCTCTGTACACCCCAGTAAGGTATATATATATATATATAAATATACGGTAGAAATATGCGAGTGTATGCTGTATGATAGATATATTTTAATATCAAATGTAAATCGTAGCATAATATAATAAGTAGTAGCCAACAATTTATAATTATCAACTATTTAATGGCCATTATTTCTAATTGCATCGGACATTCAGACCTATATCAAAATCATTAACTAACCGAGCCACACGTATTTGTGAAGGTACCTACTAATAAACGATAATCGCCAATCGATAACTGGTAACGTTCATTACAAAAAATCGTGTCAAAAAAAAAAAACTATTAACAATAATATGCCCAGCTATGCAATATTTTATAATATACCTACCTACATATTTCCGGAAGTGTGTCGCGCGTTGTATACGCAACTTGAAGTTAGTTCCACCAGTATTATACACCGGAAATAGTTATCCAAAACGGTTTATGATGCGCTCTGACTACGATATTAGGCCCACGAAATATTTTATTGTGTTTCCAGATACAGAGATACGCATATCCGTTTGCATCTGTGTGCGGTCTTGTGTATTTTTTTGGTTTTAAAACGAGTTAATGGTTTCTGTGGGGGCCGCCGTGCATGTATATCTATATGAAATAAAAATCTAAACGGTTGTATATTATATTATTATGCACTCGAGCTTATACTTACAAAAATTTAATTTTAAACGCCTCCGTCAAAATGAACTCCGTTATTATAATATGAAGTTTACTTTGAACATCATCGGAGCTATAGGGCGTCAAGAAGACAAAGGGGAAAAAATGGCTGTTTTGATTTTAGTTCGGTAAGTTCATTATAGGATCAGATCTGTGAGTTAAAACCATCATGTATACATTTATTAATTACTTCTCGTACACGTGTCACAACTGCAGTGCAGTCTACCGGATACGCGTATTTTACATTGTGTATAACCACAGTGCGTGGCTAGGTAGGTACCTACCTGTAATATAATGTCTCGAGTTTCCGCGTTGTTGCATAGAAAAAAAAACATAAACACATATTTTATAACAAATGCATAGGTGGGTACTCTATTTTACAGAGTTCGCATAAATTAATTATAACTGATATGTAAATCGTAATTTCATTAATATATCGTTTCCGTCGAGATGCCGCCCAATATCTGTGTCTAAAAATTAAAAATCTAATACTAAAATTATCGTTAATTTTTATGTTTAAACTCACAATTCCCATTATTTAGAATTTTATTTTTGTAGTGATATACATTAACATATTACAATCGAAGGGAATAAGGTATGATTTGAAAATACAATTACAATTTTTATTGTCATGTGAATTTGTCAGAAATGATAATCAGATATATGTTAATATTGTTAATTCTCACCTAGCCTACAATGTATAAGCATGGAACTATAAAACTATAAATTACATAAAATATTCTTTATATTTACCTCTAATATCGGAAACATCTCTTTGGTAGTAGGCACTATTTTGTATTTCTTATAATTGGTTTTAATTAAATTTAATAAAAACTGTTTCAACCTAATTTGCAAATCGATTGTCTAGGTAAAATTCTTCGTCATGACACAATTAATTGTGCAGATCACTAAAATAATTTTGTCAGCAGAAGCTGGTTGTATTTGCATTGTTGGTTGAAATATTCTCCATCTATAGCCGACAGGGCGCCAATTGTACTTTAATATCACACGTCAAGCTCACGAGAGGCAATAATTAAATAGTTTATTGTATTATATTTTAATAATTATTATTAGATATGAGATTAAAAACTAGTTGATAAACTTAAAAGTGAAAATCAAATGGCATGGCATTATACAGTGTTTTTAAAGTGTAACACGTCTCATTAAAATGGGGCTTGATAGAGCGTGTTAACACGTTATGTGTTAATAGTGTGTTTCTACCTTTATTTTTTATTAAGTGCTATACTGTTATTTTTTACGACAATATTTTCATTGGTTTGAGCATTATTTTTCATATCAATCTTGCAAACTTTTCAATTTATCATCAAACATAATATTTTGACGGGTTAAAAATTTAAAATATCGTAGACTATAAACGTTCTACAATTTGGTACTAATAATTAATATAATTTTTCGAAAACATGTATCAGTATTTGTAGCTGTACACTTACATGGTTGTAGGTAGCTACTGTTTTATATTATCGATTAGTTTCGTTTTTACAACCGAATTAATGATTATTATAAAATCAGTGTATTTATGGACCAGTTAATGGCAGATATTTACGATAGGTAGTTAACTATTCATTAAAACAATAAAGTAATAATTTACGATGATGTCGATATTCGCCCCCTATCAAATATTTTACTTAAAGTATGTACTACTTTCATTTAATTTTACGTCATTTCTGAAAAAAAATCTTTCTATACAGTGTGCTTGACAGTCATCTCATAATATAATATGAGTAAAAAGTTAAAAATAAAATGTATTTACAACATTTTACCTTTCTGTATACAAACATACATACATACATACATTTAATATATATTTTTCCACGTACATATTCGACGAGCCGTTTATAGTTGTTTTCAATCAATATTTGTAATGTGTATATTATTATATGCATATAAAATTATATTATTTTAACTTGCAAGCTCGTGATCTATGTGTAATTAATTTTTTTTAATGAGTTCGATAATATCGTCCATCAAGACTTATGATTACTATTGAAATTTAACATTTTATGTTGCTAACGGATATAATAAGAATAATAACCGCGGGAATATAACCAATAAGTTTCACAACCACATTGCACACCGTGTACCGTGGTACCTAAAATGGCCATGGTGTTATTATAAAACCGATATTCAAAGAAGTTCGTGACATTTTCAGTCTTTTAAAATATACAGGTCGTATTAGTTATTTCCCTTTTTAACATTATATCTATCCGTTTATGTATTTCAGACAGACGATGAAATATGTGAACATTTAGCGGTCACTTGTAGTGTGATAACATCGAATAATAATCGCGGTCGGATAAATCGTAAGTTTAGAGAGTAAGAGTGCTCGAAGGTTAAAGTTTATCGAACTCTGTACATTTATTTCGACGGACTCTTATTAATAATAATAATTTCTGCGCCAGATTAGATAACGAAATAACCCGTCCTGCACCGTAGCCAAGGCGGTTTCCAACTCTGTTTTTTTATTTCCATCCGCAGTCTTAGCTATTATGGTTATCATCGAGTACCGTGGTTTTGCTAATGTACGAAATGTTTTTTGTAACAATTTCAAACTACCAATAATCGTGAGTACACGATTCGATGTGCGCACATGTCCATCACATATTAGGTAATAGTAATATTATTGTGCGCAGCATTGGAGTCTCCGAGTTACGCGTAGTTATAATAAGATAGGTATATTATTATAATATGTTATTAAATACAAATTAAACGTCATACGTCTATAGTACAATATATTATACTAATTATAGTGAAACCGATTTTCACTTGGGCAATACAATAGGCACATCGATATTTTCACGGCAGTCGACCGACATTAATTTTCGCCAGAAACGCTTGCGTGTTTACCTAAACCCGTATCATACAATATAGTATAATGTAATAAATAATAATATTATTTTTTAGGTCAACGCTATTATTAAAGTCTTATGTTGTACCGAGACGTCGGACTCGGCACCAAAACATCAGAGTATAGTTTTTGAGACTGATTGACGCACATTTTATAACGATATATTATGTGCAGCGAAAGATGGCCAGAGAGTACAATACGAGTATGTTCATTAAATTCGGACATCACGAACGCATTTATATGGGCAATTGTATTGTAAAATTCTGTTCAAAGTTTGTGGGCATATTTTATTAGTATTCGACCCGGGTACACAAAATATGCTAAAAGACGCTTATATCGTACATTCGTACGTGTTATCGAATGTTCGGTGAAACGTTTAAAATGTTAACAGCCGTGTAGGTAATTAACCTATATCTTACAAACCGTTGTCTCCTCCATATCAATAATTTTCAACAGCCGTCTGAAATCTCATGTATATATGTCTTTTTATCTTCTTTTATATTATTTTAAAACTTTTATCGTGGATATGGAGTATAGACACTATTATATTTTGTATATTTGAGTTACCTCAATAAAATAGATATTATTATTATTATTATTATTGTGTCACGTCGAAGGAATTTTTATATCGCAGTATCTTTCAATGTTTATTAGAAACACAGTTTTAATGCGTTTTCTTAATTATATATTATATATACCTATACGTTGCTATCTATATCTATCTATCTAATACCTACACAGTGTTTTTTTTAACGTACAAAATACTAATTTCTCAATAGTATTTTGTCCTTTTTAGAAACAAATCAAACCGTCTACTAAAAAGAGATAAAAAAGTTGTTTTAACTATTATTCCAAACACGAAAATTGACTGGGAAAATGATTATCAGCAGTTGATAAAAATCTACCAGTATAATATATAAGCAAGAAAAATAATCTAAGACTAAAATATTATATGCCTAGCTTTTTTTGTAGTACGATTGCGTGTCAAATGAACATATAATTTAAACTTATGTCTACTATTAATAAGTTACAAGTCATTATATTATTTCTCTCATTCTCTGCAATGTTATTCAATTGTGTAACGTTCGAAATCGAAATTTAGAATTTGTACGTCCGCAGTCTTTATACAATCGTATTTTGTTTAGAAATATAATATTTTTACTAGTTTTATAGCAATGGATCGGTAAAGGTTAGGATAAATCTGAGGAGGGTACTAGTTCCTGAGGATATTTATTCCATCAGAGTGTCATATGCTGTAGAATAGTACTCCTGTGCACGACCGGACACCGAACAGATTATGTATATAAAGTTTTCCGTCTTTCGATTGCAGGATACGTCCATTTTACTAGTAATTTTGCGTGTGTAATGACGTTACAACGTGAATAATTTTTTTTTAAAAAAAGAAGATTTATCGTTATAAATCGGTGCACGCGTGTACATTACGGACACATACACACGTACACAAACGACACATTCGTGTGCTTATTAGGCACGCGAGTCGTCGCGGTGGTTGAAATCACTGGACTAAGGATGTTTCATCACAAAGCTCGACGCGTCACACGAGATCCGCAAATCGTAAACCGTTTTCTAGGTTATTTATATACTGCGATTCGTGTTTGTATACAAATTTAACGTATAGGTACACAATATTATGAACCTACCTATGTACAATGGACGTAAAAGAGATCGCGGACGACCCAAACTACCGTTGCGTGAACACGCTGAGCACACAACCTTGACGGACACTGTACGATGATTTTAGGTACATCATTTTTTCGTTGGCATCACACACGCACTCCGACACACACACACGCACACACTTGTGGACGTACATAGTGGCCCAACCTTGAACACCAATATTATTGTGTGTGTATACCTATAGGTATATTTGTAATCGTAATATTAATATTATTCATATGCGTGTGCATAGAATAAAATATGTCGCATAATATTGTTATGGTCGTTACAATATTATTGTACCTCTCCCCGTGTACATTGAGCAATATTATTATTTTCCCTTTACTCCTCGTTTTCCGACGAGACGTCGTCGATGGAGGGACCGGTCGAACCCCTGCAAACCTACAACACTGCAGCGCCCTTATTTGATTGTAAATATAAATGTGTGCGTGTATTGTATACTTAATACTTATGATTAGGGTGAGACGTTAAGTATATATTTATAGGGTGGGATTGTACTTTTTACTATCTCGAATATCGTACGAATACAATACAAACCTGAATGTTCTTGTAATATTACGAGCCTTAATTTCATGAGTTTATTATAACGGTTTCTCGAGAATGAAAATTAGACGGACGATCTGAGCCTCAGCGAAAGCTTATTGGACGTAATCGCAAGCTTGTCATGATTCAGTGTTCACGAGTTGGGTAGTCTCGAGATTTAAACATCAACGTTCATACAAAACTCGTTACGTATAAGTATAAAAGTGTTAAGTGTTATTCTTAACTAACCGGAATACTGTGTACGAGCAATATGTTATTACCATGTAGTAGGTACTCTTATAATTATTTATACGACAATTATTATTTTCGATTCGCCGGTCCTCCGCGGGACAAACGATTAGATTAAAAAATTAAATATTATAATTGTTGCAATATCGACTCTTGACATTCAAAATAATAATATGCTTATACGGGCGGTATTATAATTATAGGTATATCATTTATTAATCGATCGTTTAATCCGTGTTGAAATATGTTTATCGATTTGACAGTATCAATTACTTTACAAATAATTCAAGTTTATAATACATTGACAATGGATTAATTCGTTTTTTTTATCGGATCTATACAATTGCAGTTTACAAATTGCCAAGCATTTCAATACAGAAGCGCTTTATTACGTGGATATTTTAGTACCATATGTAACGATGGTATTTTATTATTTAATATTGTACAGTGTAAGAATATACTCAGATAGTCAGGTATAATATGCGTGCGTGCAATATCATATAATCGATTTTAAATATTTTATTATCTTTGTACGAGATTTCCGTTTGTGTCGAAACATTCGTCAAGATGAGACTTTCCCTGTTAGTATCGTAATTATTATTATATGTGCGTGTGATATCATATAAAATATTGTGATATTTGACGTACATATTATTATTTTTTTTATATGATCGATTAATTTTATAATTCAATCCAATTGAGATATGAATTGCGTTCATTACGTTTCACCTATCGTAACCATTATATTATCCATTATTCGATTAATAATTGTTTAGGCATATAGTTAGTATAATTTTTAATCCGTACTCTATGTATTCAATGGTTTAATGATATTCGATATTATTATAGTATGCATTATAATGCACAATATAATATTATTATAGCTTTGTAAACGAATCGCAATAGCTTCTACGATCTTTGCGCAACAAGTGTGCACGTTCTAAATAGTGTGTTTGCCGCGGTTTTTTTCGTTTCCGTCCGTCCTCGCCTACAACTGAATATCCTGCGCATACAACACGCACGCACTGCAGCTTCGTTGGTGCGTGTTTAATATTACAATGCTATATAAACAGTTATATAATAATTTATAGGTATAATGTGTAGGTGGCGTGATTCTGGTGTGTTGAATGGGAGATGCACTTGCAACAAAAAATGATTTTTAAGGCGTGGCCAAAGTATTTTATGTAGGTACCTGCGCTTTGTACACCAAAAAATTGAAAAAATATTCAAACTCCACACACGTGGGGCTCTATACTGCGGTACCTACAGTGGTACCACCTATTTTTAACGATTTGAATATTTCATAAAACTACGTGTAGTCTAATCTCGTGTGGGTCTATGACAAAGATGGTTTTAATATTTTGTTTTATCGGATAATAAATAGGTCGATTGAACACTCAAGCAAGAAAAAAAACTATCACATTTTACACACAAGAATTAAGAACTCATATTCAATATCAGTTTCTGGAAAACTATTAAAAATATTTTTTAAAAATGTCTAGTGAATACAAAATATGTCGTTACTTTTAAATTATGTACCGTAGCTGAATATTCATTCTAATATAAATTGAACTGAATCAAATGTGAACTCTGAACTTACATTTTCGATGGTATGCGGTTTCCAAGACGGAGACAACGAAATAATATGTGTGTGTCGCATAATTTTAATTTTTTTTTCAGCTCCAGTCGATAATCTAATTATAGTCGTAATATTCACGACTGTATAGCATCATAGTAACAGACTCCACTTTATGGACAAAATCAATAATCAATTTTTCCAGACTTTTAGTTAATTTAGAACATTATATCAAACCTCACGGTTTTATCGCAATAAATATATAACGGCAATCATTTGTTCCGAATTGATCTTTATTAAATTTACATATTATGATGTTGCGTGTGAAAATGTTGTTTTTGTTTAGTACATATATGATTAGTTCGTGGTTTGCTGGAGTGAAATATAATTGCAACACGTTGACCAATTGACGTCACAGGTTTTACCGCCCGTTACCAGTTACCACTAACACACACGTTACAATAAATAATACACAAACACTATATTATATACATATAGTATCGAAAATCAATAATAATAAGTTACCATACAAACGTGTTCTGGATATTCTACATAACTTTACTATCCGTCAAAGTCCTCGAAACGGTCACTTACTGATAACCACGCACACACGGTATAACACAATAATAATATATATAATAGTAATAATATTTAATACCATGTTCGCGTATTTTATCTGCGGTACATGTTTATTGTCGAGCCCGTTGAAAATATTCGACGTTTAGGTTTTTTATCGACCGCGAAAACATTCAGATGCAATTCCGTCGTATAAAAGTTTATGTGATGTAATATTATGCTAATCAATTACTAACTACCCATGTCTGTAGTTGTTATACACGACAACACGACAAAAAAAGGCAAACATTGTACATATTTTGTACGATAGTATTATGTACCTACGTCTCATTCGCAGCGTACAACGCGGTCTTTCGACAATATATGATACTATATGTACCTCACGGATAATAAATCACATTTTTTATTCGGCAGAAATATTTTTAAATTCCGACTCGAAGTCTGTTTTTTTTCAAGAAGTAATATTTCCACTCGCACGATTTCGTACGCTGCTCGGCTGCAGCAGTTATTGAAATAATGACGTATTGGCCATAAACAGATCGAACAGAGTTAACCGTATTGTACGTATTAACTGCAATAATTTAGTTAATCGACTCGCCGCGGTATTAGGTACTATATTAAAATCTATCTATAAAAAAGTTTCTGACCCGCTTTAGCATAATTTATTATAATATTATATTTACACTGGGCGCAATGTGTTTTGTGTCGACCAGAAAATGTTGTACACGCCACGTGGACCTAATACGTTTCAAATGAGTTCGATTAAAAAATGTTCTCTTTCGCTTCTAAACCTAAATGATGATGTTGTGTTCATCGTGTATTGGCAACGGACCGGCATCGTCGAAAATTCATCATTTGCTGTAGCGACATAAGATTATTATTGTTACCATCTGAACCAGGCGCCGTCTGAATTCTGGACACGTCTAGCAGTGTGAGGTTATACCTATACAACGGTTACGGTCGGATAATTTAATTTTCGTGTCTAATAACGTGGTAGTAAAATAATTATAATCACCGTAGAGTAGATTTCAAGCGCGTAATTTCTGGTCACTGAATATCGTTATCGTAGTACCCATACCTACACACACTTAATGCTATACCAAACGAGAAAAGCAACGTACGTTCACTTTTATTATATTATACATATTATCCAGTAACTATATTAAAATAATTTACCGAGACGTGTGTAATAAATATTATTTTATTATGACGTTATTTTAATTTGTATTGTATTAATTTTTTTTTTTGACAACGGGGCGTTGTACGGATAGTTGATGCCGCCGGTAACCTACCTATATTTGTACAGACAATATCAACACTGTGCGCGTCATTTTATATAGGTGGAGAATATGAGTAATTTAAAGTACACGGAGATCAAAAAACATAACGTTTAAAAATAATGTATTTTTATTACTATTATTATATTATATACCCATGAATATATTATTATATTTTTTATTTGTTCTTAAAAAACATTAAGGTTTCCCCTGTTCCGTTAATATGAAAAAATAACATGACCTACGTCTTATTATAGTGTATATTATGCGGCGTCTAATTCGGTACCCATGTACTCTTAACACATATAGACACATGGGTACAGACACACCTTTGTATAATTTCATACAAAGTGATCCATTTAATCCACCGCATAAGTTTTCTTAGTGATCTTAAAAACCAAATGTTTTGTTTTTAGTAATTTTTTTGAATAATATTTTCATATCATTATTGGGCACACGTTTTAAGTTTTTATTCTTTATTGTCATTTTTTAATTTAATTCCATATTTTAGCATAAAGCATTGTTTTACACTTTTTCTTGTCTGAAAAATGTAAACGAATAATTTTTTTTGGTAAACCTAATAATTATAAGCATCATATTATTTAAAGACAATATAGATGATCGAGGTGTAGAGCGTCACACGTTTTGTGGGACACTTTCCACTTCAATCGCCTCGACTAAACTTTAAAAAAAAGTTCGTTAAGTCAGGTTTATCAATCACTCTGTATACTTAATAGTATACATAACGCGTGCTTATAATATAGACGAAAATTGTTTGTGCGCCGCCCCGAGCCATACACCATTATATTATTACGCGCGATCGTTAATATAATATCTATGACTATAATAATAATATATTATGGTCGTTCATCCCGCCGAATATTTTCTATTGTATGGAATACCCGCAGTCTGCCGTGACAATGCTGGAATTTTATTGTATCCGTATATAATTATACAAATAATAATAATTATTATTATTATTATTATTGGAAGTCTTTTTTTACTTAACAACTAATAAAATGCCGTCTACGAAGGTACTACAATAGTCGTTCGACCGAAGCTTCTCGGTGGTTATGTGGCGCGAGGTTCATAATCGATTTAGTACAACACTTACGTTATTATTATTAACGTCATCATCATCATCGTTATTATTATTAGAATTATTATTATTACTGTTATACAATGGATCATAATATTATGTACAGTAGTTGCTGCTTTTTGTTCTTTTTTCCCCACATGTCACATACTTCGTCGGGTCTTTATTTCGTCTCAACCGGGTGCAGTTATAATGCACATTTTGTTAATAACGCACATTGTTTCCGAGTGATTTTCACGCCGGTACCAGCTTGCTGGTGCTCAAATTATGTCATTTTTTATGCCATCGATGCAAATCCTCACTATCTAAAAAGCACAATGCTAGCCAAGAAAACTAAAAACTTGAAATTAAAAACTAAAACTGAAAATATGAAACACCTCGATGGGCCATAGCAGGTCCCTACAATGTGGAATGTAAATTTTGCTGGATATGCGAAGGGTGAGAGACTGATATTTAAAATTCTAAAGAATATAATATTACCTATATGTAGTATCGAAGTTCAAATACCTACAATTCTAATTTTCAAAAATTACCGAATGATGAACACAGTGGGACACTCTGTATATAGGTGAAATGTTATAATGTACGAGACGCAGAACAGTACTCTACTTTAAACGATTAAACTCGAATTAAAGTCGTAATTTAAGTTGTGAGGCTATAATTTTTTTCTGATAGTTTATCTTATCATTAATCCCCAAACATTAATCTCAATCATTATATTATTATGTATACAGGTACAGGTATCTACCTGTGTCTAATAAATATGTTCATGTAAACTCGGTTCAATTGAAAAAAAAAATATGATAGCTTAAGGAACCCAAGGTTGATCTAATGAAATTAAAAAAAACAGGAAGATAAATATTTAAAAAAACACAGCAATTGATATTGTTATTGTAGTGTTTATTCAATTAGAATTCGAATTATTTATTTGGATAACGAAATTTTATTAAATTTTATCGTATACTGTACATAATACATATTGGCATATTGATAGTATATTGTGTTAAATATTAATATTGTATTTTTTTTTCGATTGATATTGGTACCCAGGTAATATTAGCTTTCAGTTTTGCAATCACTGTAATGCGCTTATACGTATACTTTATAGTTTATATTATATATTACATAGGTATATTTTATTTTGTCCAGTTACATGTTTCTTCTAAAGAAAGATGTATTATTTTTAAGACTGAACTTTGAATCAATACCATGTTTTGGGAGGGGGAGGGAGTTGGATTGAAGAAAATAAAACTATACTGAAGTAGTATTTCGATGTCTATTGAGAGAGGGGATATGACCCTCATAATATATATAAGTATTTTATTGTAAGCTACGCCCCTATACGTTTATTACGATTATAAGACTTGCACTGTGACCTTTAAGTTTTTTCGCCACCTTAAATATATCATATTAATCTAGCGGAAAGATAAAAATATTAATTTCTACAAATAATTACACTATCTGGCCGACTTTAATATAGTCGTATTTTGTTGTAATATGTAGTGAGAATTTAAACAACTTATGTCTTGTAACAAAAAAAAAATAAAATTCTGTATAACTTTACTTATTTTTAGTGGGTACAAACATAATTATTATACATACTATCATCTAAACAATTTAAATTAAATATCATATCAAGCTCGAAAACCTTACCTTTTATTATATTAGTTGTGAAATGCTTTCAACAAAATATCAAAAATGGTTTTTGAACAGACAATTTTTTTTAGTATTTTATTTATTCCATTCAATCATATCCAACATAAGCTCTTTTAACTGTTATCATAATAAATTGTGAAATATGGATTTGAGATTTGCATAGTAAGCACATTTTTATATAATATAATAAATGGAAACAGTCGCTTACCATTCAACGGACACCGATAGACCGATAATATTATTAATTGTATATTATATTGTATTGAACATTGAAACATATTAATATCATTACTTTCTCTACGATTAACACATACACAAAACGTTGAAGTATAGACATAAATGACATCGATTCATTTAAAATTCGTCTAGGTGGCATCGTTACACGTGTAACATGATGATCAATCGCGGTCCTCGATCTTCGGCACATTCGAGATAAACTAAACAGTATCCACCACGGATTTTATATCATAATTTGTAATTATTATTATTATTATTTATAATATCAAATATTATTATTATTATTCATAACATAAAATATTATTGTGTTGCACATAATATTATTGCATATCCAGGAGAATGCATTTCGAAAATGTCGTTTATCCCCCGCGAATATCAGTCACAATATTATTCGCCGATGAACTGATTGAATAGATTGTTAAGCGATGACTCGTAAATCTAGCACTAAAATATTCCATTCGTATATAGTGCAATGTTATGTTTTGTTTTAAACTTTAATTGCCGGTAATTGATAATAATCAAAAGACATTCGGTGCGGGCGATTGGTTTAACCTTCGAAATGCCACGTGTCTTTTTAGGTGTGCGCATCCGGGCGGTTAAGTAGCTAGGCGGTTTTTTACGAAAACGCAGCGGCGATGCACATCGAACACAAAATATCTAAAAAGTTCATTACATTCTACTCTTCAGTTATTTTTTGCGGTCTGAAGGATTTCAATATAGTTACAGGCAGGAACGACGCCACTGTGTCCGACGGATAGTAGATATCTTGATATCCGGGCCTGCGATGGAAATAATAATAAATTATTGTTCGGAAACATAATATTATATCAGGTGCGCACGTGCTGTAATAATTTTCGTGTATTGTCTGTCGGGCACAGTCGATGAAGCGATTGAATACGAAACAAAATATGATATTGAACACGAATCGACCTCGTCTACGACGCATAATAATTGTATAATATGTATCCGACTATGGTAAAAATTTTTTTTAAAAACTGGAATATTCGTTGTGCGCCGGTGCATTATTAGAATAACAATAAAGAACAATAAAATAACGATGCTCCACGAATGACGCATATTATGGGATACTACTACGAATATTATATCTATGGGAAATCGTTTTTCCGCCGAAAAATCTTTTATCTGAGAATAATAATTTAATGTTGTTTACTGCGTCCATTCGTCGAACGAGATCCGCCCGTAAAAACCGGTGGCCGATAACGCGTATGGTTCGATAGCTGCGATTGCATGTCATTCCGATTTTTTGTTCTCAGCAATCGCGGTTTTATTGTTTTTTTTTTTGTTTTTTTAACAGATTTAATTACTGTTTGGTAATTAATTCTGAGTACGTCATTACATGAGCATAATATTATAATGTATGACGTACGCATAAGAATATAAATAATAATAAAGAATAATAATATGGATGAGGCGCCAACAAGTCAAAAATCATTACTTTAAAATTTTTTTATTTATTTACAACTATATTTACAATTTATCAACTGAAACAATAGGTATATTTGGTAAATAAAAAAAGTTTCACATGAATAATTTGTTGAACAAGCTTATTTGCTATTTATTAAGCAATTTTCAGAAAACGAAAAACTTCTCATTTCCGTGTATAGGTAGGTATTCCTATATTTTGACTGTAATGGAATTTTAATTCTATAGACAGCTAATATTTTAAGATAAGGAAATAATTCGACAATCATTTATATCTTGGTAATAAAAGCTACTTAGATACACGGCATGGTTTTCCACAAAATGACGTAATCATCAAAAATGGAAAAATCTTACAATATTATTAGTCATCGCTATTCGCACGCCGACCACTTTAGTACCTAGGCAGTAATTGTTGATTTCTTCTTAGTCCACCGACAATCCACGACGATTTCTTTAACCTTTAGGTTTGGGACAAGCCTCATTTGGCTTATATATTGTCATCCGCGATATCTTCTGTCATAATCAGTCATAATAACTATATTGGACCACATTTTTGCATAATTTGTTGTAGCTCTAATATTTTTTCCCATATTCATTTGTGTGAAAATATCCGCTTACACTCTTATATTAAGTTCATAATAGTGTATATATATTTGTTGATAAAGTCATCAGGTCATAACAACATTAATGTATAGGTACATTTGCATTGACTTTTAAATATGTATTCATTTTTTGCATATTATAAAATAATATACATATTTCACAACCTGTTGGTTGAATTTTTACAATAAGCGAAAGTGATGTGTTGAATTTAAGTGGTTATTTAGTCGTGCGTGAAGAATCCGTCCATTGATGGGACTTCGCGGAAAGTGGATAATGTATTTTATATTGGTATATAAATAATAAATTATAAACAAAATAAAATTGTTCGTCTTTTAAATCGTATACATATTTTACTTTCAATACGTCATTTTTTAACATTTTCATGTCGATAATATCCAAATTTTAATTGCAGTCTTGCAGCATTTTATGTAGATATATTAAATTAAAATTATTATTGGTATGTATAACCTATACCTGTTCGTTAGCGAATTTGTTGCCTCACTGAATACTCTCACTTTCATGACTTATTATTCCATCTAAATTATAAACAATTTAAAAATAAACTTGAAGGGTCTATGAACATAATATTTGAGAGGCTTAGACTCGACTCCCCCAGTCCCCCCTCCCCCTCTAAATATAGTTGGTCCCACGGAACCTTCTACAACATAATATTATATTATCACAGTACTGAGAACACACAGTAATATATTATGATGTGTCTTAAATATTATTATATTGAAGTCGACAACCATAATTATTCAGACAATGGAGTTAAATTGCCGAGACTAAAATATTCGTAGACTTGCTGCTCGCATCGGATGATTTTCGTTTGACGTGTACACCGAAAACAAACTTCCCTTACGTCCCTCGCCGAGCTCGTTTATTGTAAAGATACTACGTATCATTCAATATAATATTCTTATACATTACATTATACTTATACGCTGTGCGACTGTTGAGTTTTTTTTTATTATTTCACTGTACATGGCTAGACCTGTGACCTAACCTACATGTGCATTGCTGCAGGGCAACACACCGTTTTTTCCCGCGTAATCTAATTTATTGTTTTCGTGTGTCCGTAACTAGGGTAAAAGGTAAATCACAGTCACCCTGTATATATGATATTAAAATAATAATATGTATTATGTACACTATATATACATATTCTGTCTTAACTCGAAAATATCAATTCCATTTGGAATTTAAACATTTTAAACATATATTTACACACTCACAATCACTGCATTTCCCTCCCCCCACCACCACGAATTAGTACCATATGATACTATTACCTATAAGCGCGTAGCATTGTATATAGGTGCCTAATGGCTAGTATATAATTCTATAATATTATGCGGTATATGTCGTGTATGAAATAACTCGTTTGGTGTCTTTGTAGCTAAAAAGTGAAATAAAAAATCGTTTACTTAATGTAAAATCAACACCGATAAACATAATATCTCGTTGCCTAATAGAGGTACTCGTTTAATAAATAAACGCATCGTGCAATAATATTGCGGTAATAAGCGAATTACGATTGGAAATGTTTACTTTGGTGTAGGTAAAAAAAAATACGATACTTGCATCGGACATCGAACAAACAACAAAGGAAAAAACATCGCGACCGTATACGTATTATAGTAGTTATAGGTACATGGACATTATTCATTATATACCTATGGTTTAGTTCGCAGATATAGGACATAAATATATATAATTTACATTCTATACTATAAATAGCAGTTTTGTAAAGAGTACTCTTATTTTGTATTTCTAAAAAAGTATTCAAGTACAATGAGAAAATATTATTTTTAATATTTGTCACTTTTGGAATGGTTGGGAATTAACGCGGGTCAGTCACATTTCATTGAAAGAGAAAAGCTATTATTGTTCATAACTTATAATGTGCCCAATTAATTTGTTTTATCACGAATATAAAATATTGAGTTAAAAAAAGTATTTATTTTTATTAAATAAAAAATACAATAAAAAATATTCAGAAATACGTATTAGAGTATTTTTTTCAAAAAGTATTAAAAATAATATTCGAACAAAAAAATAGTATTCGAATAAAAAGCCGATAAATTGGTACGTCTTATTGTACCCTTCACCCACATATTAAATTAACATTAAACAAACCTATCTTATGATATTTAATTTCCAATATAATTATTTGTTATTTCAAAGAAAATCTATAAATCCAATAAAGAGATCGACGAGTGGACAATTACGTGAAAATATTCATTAAGTGATTACTAAACAAAATATAATTATAATTTGTGCAGACATTGAAATTGGTATTAGATACTCTATTAATTAAAACCACTCCTTAATCTGGTATAGAATATTTTATTTACAATAATAATAATTATAACATAATATAAGACTGTTCCGATATGCATTGTCGGAGATTGCGTATGAAGTAATTCATATTAATATATTGCATTACACACTTATATAATATATAATTATTATTGTTGAGAGCATCTTATTGACATTGACCTTTCGTTTGATCCTTAATATAGTTATACATTATTTGTATTCCTATGTTAAATTAATTTACCATTCTAGTATTGGCGTGATCCTAAATTTAATTAGTACCTTTTACATGGCTGCAATAACCTATTTTAATAATTTATATTATAGCCTATGGTTAGAACTGTATAGATACATATTATATTATTGTATATGCTTTACGCTTTTAAACGTGTTGGTTAAATAACAGAAAATGTTTATAGATTTATGTTATGTTTATTCTTCGATTTCTGGAAAACTTGATAAAAGAAAAATTTAATTTTCCGCTTGCAAGAATATAATAGTAGGTACCTATTCTAATTTATAATATAATTAAGTCTTATCTCAAAATTACAATATATCGAATAATCATTATCTAGTACCTATACACATTTTACCAAGTTGTGTAGCTTTTCGTGTAGGCGTTTGGCTACAATTTTTGGAACAGAAATCTTTTTGTTTTAACGACTATAAACCGATTGATTAATTAAAAGTTTATTATACGTGAATTAATTTAATTAATCGGCTAATCTTATAATTATTATTTATTATATAATAATTGTCTAATTGTCCAAAATGATAAATAGGTATGTAATTAACATCAAAAAAATGAATTAAAAAACTAATGGGATAAGTACCAAAGTTTATCGGAATTTGAATATAATGAAATGATAACAGTTGTCAGTTGTGTGTTATTAGTTCATTACGTCCATTACTTATCAGTTGAGTCTCTTCTAAACAGCATCCATAAACAGTCTAAACTTTTAAAATCAACCAATTAGTTGATTGAGCCCCATGCAACATTGAAACTCTGTACGTAAGCTGCATATTTTACTATAGATACTCTATGATAATTATAAATGTATTTAAATTGCGCTCATTAGTTTGAAAAGTAAATTTTAATTCCATGGTTTTGTTTTTGAAATGTTTAAACGAGGTCTGCAGGTGTGGAATATTATTTCGTTTCCTGTTTTTAGTATGACATTTTGTATATTTTATTTTTGGGAATATTTTACATTATCTAGTAGTAAACTAAGCAGTAAGCATGGTGATTCTGGTCATTTTAAACATATTATATTAAGATAATAATACAACGAGCGCGCGGGTTCAAAACGAGATGGAACTATAAAAATGCACTCACGATGCGCCATAGGGACCGACATAAGGCCAAGTAAACTTCATCCAACAAACCTGTCTTTGTGCATGTGTTGGTAACCGGTTTTTATTTGCATTCTACCAATCCATATAAATTATTTGACTTTATGTGGTTTGACACTCCGGTGTGAATGCAATTATGAGATAATATGGAAAATTTGTTTATTTCTTAAAAAAATTTTTTAGGTTATTCTAATAGTTGTATTTATTTTTAAATAAACGAATATATCATAAAAATTGTAAAATATCATAGTTAATTTACATAAGAATAATTTTGGTTGCTCGCACTATCAAATTTATAACCACGTACCTATATAACATATTTTAATGATTTATCATGACTATGTCCCAAATAGCTAGGTACCTAATAATTTTACAAATTTCATTGAATATTTTTAAACGATAATGTCCGACGTGTGCAAAATAATTATCGGCAATTGTAATAAATCATAGACAATAATTATTATAAACTTCATATAAACCAAATTATATATTTTTTAGTCTGGTTATCACATAAAAATAAAAAATAAATTTTTTACTTGTGCAGATTTTCATATGAAATAAATAAATAATACAAATCAATAAATTTTAAATTGTATTACAGAACAACGAAATTCGGGTGGAATAATTCCTTTAACCATTATTATATTATGCATTGTGCATTTTTAATAAATCTCTATATAATATATATTAATGTATATATCCGTTTAACATTGTTTTAGATTAAACTAGCATTTTAGCTGAATGTACATAAGTAGGTACTCATATTAAAATGTTTAATTAATTAATTCATGTTTATAATTTAATGTATTAAATATTGATCGATTCTCAAGTTTTTTAATTTATGAACATTTCTCCGTTTAATCTTATTTTATTGAAGCAGTTTCAGTTATGATCGCTCATAAGGATATTTTTGTTTATTAAAAAAAAATCTCCTTTCATTTTACTATCTTAAATCTTATATTTCTTAGTCGAATAAACATTTTGACAAAACTTAAACCAGATTTAAGTCGCTTACAAACTGCCCACAGTCGAAATCGGGTTTAATATTGTCAGTATATTATGCGACTGAACAGCACTGAATATAATATATATATAAGGTTTAAATATGTTGCAACTCGTTTGAAATGGAAATATTTATGTTTTAAGTATTAATCGATGTCATTACAACACGATTTACAGTACAGTTATTTTTTAAAAAATAACTTAATAGGCACATTTTTTTTTATAAATCTCTGCTCATTTTACTTTAATATTGGAATTCAAATACCTAATTAAAGTGTTATAATATACCTACATAAGTTGGTACTGTGATTGTCGTCAGGTATTAATGGTATTATAGTATGAAATAATTAAAAGAGAAAGTCACTAGAAGTATCAGAATATAAATGATTTAACTTAGCATATTATATATATTGTAAACATAATAAAGTAAATAATACCTACTATATATTATATTTTATTTTATTGTATTTAATATTTATTTTCTTAATTTAAAAACGCGTATAATAAACTATATGACTGAACTCAGCGGACGTATAAACATTAAACAGACTGTGCATATTTCACGTTTGTGAAAAATAATATTGATATATTATTATGTACACTGACAATATGTGAAATAACAACTGGACCAAAAATAAATAATAATAAAAAAACATTAAATATTTGACATATCGATGAAAATTATATTTACCACCGGAGGTACACCTAAAGAAATGGATTTCAATTATTGTGTGCAGACTTTTATCGTAACCGATTAATTGACAAAATCTGATAGGTACCTATTGACAATTAATAAACACATTGATGTATTATACAATATGTCAGTATACACACAAACAATATATTATTATGATAAGTTTCTATTAATATTATTAGTCTTCTCGAGGTTTGTCCGACCACACAAATCCCGATCGTATGCGGTCGTAACAATAATAATATTTCTGATAAGAATCGATACCTATTATAATAATACCTGTATGTTCCTAAATATTAATAGCAAAATATAACATAACAAATGCACATCACCGCCGTCGTCGTCGATTTATCGGACTTCAGTGCTGGTCGGGCGGTCGACGACATAATATAATAATAAATGATCAACAGTTCGTTGCGTTTTACGAAATTCTTGAACGATATTTTGTCGCGTGCGATCGTCGGGTGAAAAGACAGTCGGCAGACATAAGACGTAAAAAAAAAAAAAAATAATAACAATAAAACACCATATATCACAATATATATATTTTTTATTATTATTATTGTTAATATTAATATCGTCATCGAAAAAAAAAATGCGCAAGCTCCGGGACTCGGCGGCCGCGGGCCTTTGCTGTTGCGTCACCATACGCACCTTTTCACCCACCCCGTGCGACAGCGAAACGGCCTCGGCGGGTCGCATGGGTTGCTATTCCATTTCCGACGAACGAACGGAAACCACCACCGATATCCCACTACAACCGGAACAACAACCAACCGATTTTTCTTCTTTGTTACAGAGCCTTAACGGAAGACTGTTGTTCGCCATCATAGCTTCGGCTTTCGGTTCGGCATTCCAACATGGATACAACACTGGCGTGGTGAACGCTCCACAAGCGGTAAGTACTCAACAACGTTTTATGATAATATGCTAACCACCCATTTAAGTAGATTTGGTGTGTAAGTCTGGTGGGTGTAACCCATACCCATCTACTATTGCTCGGTGGCGAATTTAAAACCGCCAGGGACAGCAAGTGGCAAGCCATTTCTCTCCCCTGGCCTGGCACGGGTGGATCGGAGGACCCCAAACACAAAGCACATTTTGAGACCCCCACATCGCCTCACAGTCAGGGCCCTCAATGCCACGACTCCATCTTGACATTTTGGAGTAGGACGCCGTTCGAATGCCTTTTGCCGTTGCACGCACAACATCGATACTTCGGCTGCTGTACATTCAAATATAGGTGTAATATTATTGGTGGCTGAGTGCAAGAACGCTCCTCGATGGTGTTATTTTTTATATTCCATCCCGGCGGAGGCAGGAAAATAAATTTCAAACAGCCGACGGCTAACCGTTAAAAAAAAAAAGTTAATACGGTTCGGATCCTACTCGCATCGTCTTATAGTTTATGCCCGTACGGCTGTATAATAAGATTGTTATTTTATTATTACAGTAAATCATGTAGTTGTCTGCTCGTACACAATACCCATTACCCGTGTGGGTATATATCCCAAAGGGTTGATCTTGTCCACAATTGGTTTTTCGTGTAGATTTGTTGTTACCCGATTCCGGTTTGGCGGGTAGGTAGATATACGACTGATGGTTCCCGCCATGCGTCAGCATTCCGACATGGGTCGTACGATACCATGAACCGCGCAAGCGGTAAGCACCTCGCCCATACTTACACACACACACACACACACACACAAATGAGATTTTATTACAAGTAATATAATATAATATTATTAATGCCTAACGATTGCGTACGACCGCTAGACGATGATTTTTTTTCTATATAAATATAATCCGTTCGGTAATGTGGGGATCGAAAATATTTCTAAAAAAAAAAATACCTAGACACGGCACACGGTCATAAGATTCGAATACCCGACCCGAGACAAGTTTCGGCTTACCTGCATTCCTTCGATAATACATAATAGTTTATGGTACAATAAAAAAAATATATAAAACATCGTTATACGCCGAGGTGTACACACGGAAGGGGTTGGTTTTTTATCGGTACATAATATTTCCATTATTTTTTTTTTTTTTAGTCTTAACCCGAATTCGGTCGCATCTTAGATAATTACATCTCGTATAATAATATTGTGTCGGTGCTATCATATTACAGCAGGACGTACTAATACGCAGAATACGTATAATGACTGAACGGCACATTTCTGTATACGCAAATAGACTCCGAACGTTGAACCTACACAATCGTATTATCTGTGCAGGCATTTAATGTCAAGATAAGCGGAACTCGGAGGGATTTCCCGCGAATTACCTACGTCTCTCTTAAATTTTAATTGCTTAATATAATAACAATATTGTCAATAGCGACAACCGTCCAAACTTTCGCAGACGATCGACGTTTTCCTAGAGTACGATAATTAATATTTAATACTATTACGGAAATAATATTATTGTGTACTGATCGTGTCGTAAAGTTTTTTTTAAAACTGAGATCGATTTTCGTTAACGTTATGATGCGTAGGCCGCGGGCGATGCAGACGACACAAAAATTTGCATTTATCGAAAACTTGAAAATCACCGGAGTATCGAGTGTGAAGACTAGCTCACTCTTATGCGACGTTTCAAAATATTATACGTAGGTATACAGTGGCGTCTGGTACGGACACACGCTTTTCGAACCGCTCGATGGGTGCGCGCGCGCTCACCTTCGATTATTATCGATTTCGAGAGACGTCATGTGTATGTTTTTTTCTTTTCTACTTTCCACGATAAATTAATCGAGTATATAGTTGTTTCTTCTCCACCGAATATATTCAAAATAAATCCCCAAAAAAACTTTTACAGCCCACACACACATATACGCGCGCGCAGACCGGACTATACGAAGGAATGCATGTCGGAATATCTGTCCGCCGCGGACGGCTATAAAACGCGTTTGGGATGCCTACTCGTATGATAATATTTGTATATATGATTATATTATTATACGTATACTTGGATTGTGGAAAATAAAATTAAAAAATAAATCCCAGGGAACCGTTTTTAGTGAGCGCCTCCTGTGATGTAATGGCGGCATCAAAGCAGCAGAGCACTGTCGTCGGACAACATGTTTCCTGCCGATATAAATCTCGTTTTAATTTCCAACGCAGCAGAGGGCATAGGTTTATTAAGTGTATTTTTTTTTCGAAACGCGTCTTTGGAACGCATTCCCGTGTCTATGTAGAGTTACAAAATATTTTTTATTTTTTTTCCTCTCCGGATTCTAACGCACTTTGGGCGCGTATTTTATTGGGCAGTAGGCAGTGCGCACGCAACTCGCATTATTATATTTCCACACACGGGAAACGAGTACTAGAAAACGCGGTAATTTAATATTTTTTTCAAACAACCGTATAGGTACTTATAATACTTAACAGATTACCACCAGAGTAATTTTTTTTTTAATTATCTGCTCTCGTTTCGCCGTACGTCCTTGTCGTAGTTAGGTACCTATATAATTAGGCCCGGTCTGCCGCAAATATTTCGCCAAAATTCGACATTTCGTGTATACATTTAACACGTTTGTCGATTATTTTCGATGTGCGTATGCGTAGTAAAACGTATGCCGAATGGTTTTTTTTTTCATTTTTAAGTAGTACCTTGCTCCTATTGTATATTGTACCGTTTTACGAGCGCAAAACAAAAGAGCCGCCACTGTTTGGCTTTAATAATGTATCATTACGTCGCTGAGATTGTTTTTTTTTATGACCAAGAGGAAATTCATCGGACCGGCTGAAACGCCGTGTTAATAATGTCGAATCGATGCTCTGCCGAGGTATAGATTATCCAATAATCCTCCGGAAATCCCTCAGTTGATTGACGCGACCCGGTACAGAATTTTCTGTTGTGTTTAAAAGTGCATTAGGCACCATAATAATATCACGCTTTTACGATTAATCACTGATGTTCCTGTACGCGCCTTGGGTTCAAGAATTACCTCATGATTGTGTGGAAGTGGGGAGACAGATTTCCGGAGTTGAAAAGATGTTAGTTTACTATTTTATTTGGCCCAAACAAAAACAAGTGTCCCTTAAACATACATAGTTGTCTCTACTTTTTTCTGCATGGGTGAAAATAATACGATTAAAATATACAAATCTCTCTTGTTTTTCACGATTCGTCGCCATGCTAAAATTTGCTGCATATTAAAATACGTGTAAAGGAATCGCGATATTATTGAATTTCAGTGATATATTTTACTACTTGATTTTTCCATATTATCGTTACAGCTGATCGAAAAATGGATTAGCGGTGTGATATCCGAGAGGAACGACGGAAAGCCAACGGATCAAACCCAAGTGACATTGATATGGGCCATTGCGGTGTCGATATTCTGTGTCGGCGGTATGGTCGGTGGTTTGAGTACTGGCTTCGTGGCCGAGAAGTTTGGTCGCAAAGGCGGTTTGCTAGTGTCCAACGCACTGGTCATCCTGTCGGCTGCACTCCAAGGTAAGCGCAAATCGATCGATGCATTTGACGATAGTTGCAATAATATCAGTGCACACGGTTTTATACATATTATCGAATATTCATTAACTCGCCCACATGAAAACACTTAACATGTAAGCCGGATCATATAACTTAATAATAAGTAAACATATTAATAGGTTTATTATACGTTTATTATGTCCGTGAATTGTGACGGAGTTAATAAAATGTTTTAACGTTTTACTTCTACTAGAAATATAATTATGTATTTAAATTAAAGAGTGATTTTTTTTTTTTTGGTATCTGAGAGTCAATAAATTCTTTCTTTAACAAAAAAAAAAATACTATACATAACTAATACACACATACACACACGTGTTTCTTACGCTTGTCGTTAGATAATCAAATATTAAGCATAGGTACACACTGATGCTGTAGGCCCATGTTCATCTACAACACGCTGTAAAGCCACATTGTTCTTAACTAATGAATAAAACATTGACATTAGTTCACTGTTTTAATCTAATGGTAATTTATTCAAATACAATTTCTAATTTCTCTACGACTTATAATATATTATTATATCGTATCCCGCCAAATCCCATGTCGTCCATACCAAAGTCAGGGTCGACTGGTGTTATTACTTATTAGTGTTATTTATTACGTATATAGACAGCTGTAGGCACGTGTTATATCCGTCACGAATACATCAATAAAATGTGACATAGTTTACCACCCACGCTTTTAGTTACAAGTATTTAGTCGCAGGCAGCTAATTATAATTTTTTAAACGCTCGATAATAATTATATTTGTGCATTATTTTCACCGAAACTAACCGTAGCTATAATGCATCGAGTAACTTAACTTGAATCAGATCTTAGAAACATTAACTTCAAAAATATTATCTTGACAAACTTGAATAAATCAAGTTTAATAAGAAATGTTAAACAGGTAACAGTTGCACTTATAAAAAAGGAATCTTCTTAAACTGATACAATTATGAATATACTTGTCACGTCATGCTACCGAGTTAAATTATTTATACACCGACCAATTTATGTGTTGACACTTTTGAGAAATCTACCACCTAGAAGTCTTGAGGATAATTATGTACAAAACAATCTAGCTCTGGTGTAGAAATTAAAGGCCGAATTACCGACTGAACAGAGTTTATTAAAACAAAATATGAATATTCTATAGCAAAGATATTATAATATTAACTTCTAACCTCGATGTTAATTCGGTCGTCGTATAATATGGTGTGATAACCGCTTCAATATTTAACACCGTCCAGCTATATCATTATTATTATTATAGTTATATTGTCCGCCCCGTCGATACGAAAGACGAATCTAAAAATGTTCCAAAAGAATAATAATTAAGAATAATGCGCATAACATAACGAATAAAACGATTTCGTCTAGCCGCCGGGTTCGGTCGAATTGCAGGGCCAACGGAAAGAGACGGTTGCTCACTGCTCACCCTGTATGACCGCATCACAACGATCGATAAACTATAATAATATACTATACCTAGCAATTACGTCACGGTTTGCACGGCAGGTTTAAATCTAGTAGAGCACGTTTTCTATATTATGTAGTATTCGGAAATATCACAAGTCTCTGTGTTCATCGTGACATTAAAAAATTGTCAAAGGTTGACTGAAAAAGAAAATTCGACGTCCTTAACGAAACGTTATTTATGTAACTGCAACTGCAGCTCGTCAAGCGCACGTACACATATAATATTGTTATGATTATTATTATTATGTAGTCGATGACGGTGTACCACATAATATTATAGTATATTGTATTTAATATATATTGTAGCAAGTTGACGTTTATATAATGTCCAATTGATGTTAATTGGGTCCGTTTGCCGAGGGATTGCCTCCCGCCACTATGTGAAATACTTTTTCTTCTTACTCCATAATATATACGTCTGGTGGAGTCTAAGAAATTGATTGTACATAATATTAACCGGTCTTATAGATTTGTATTTGTATTATTCAAAACGTCACTTGCTATATCATTACACCCGTATACCATTATCATACGATTGTCGTATAGAATTTTATTATTTTTTCATTTAACAAATATGGTTACGAGAAATACGTGCTATATCGCAACTGCAGAAATATAACATTCTATTATACAGAGAGATCGTTTTAATAATGTGCACATAATATGATTATCCCTGTAATCGTTTGTGTTTTTGAACACCGAAAACATTTTTAAGGATAATATTGTAAATACCATGTAAGCATGTACGTACATCGCCAACTTCCATTACGATTTTGCAAATCAAATTATGCATTTTTATTCAATTAAATAAACACAATTTCATTGCACTCTCGATTAATGTAAAAAAAATCTCCTACTGCATTAGAACATGCTTACATAAGAACATAACCATGCGTTATATGTTATAACTGTCTAAATAATTCATCGTTTTTTTTTCTCTCGAAAACATTTCAGTACCTACGTATATTGTTGTAATGTCTTGTCAATTGTAATACTTGGTTCGAAAATCATTGAATTCACACGTATCTTAAGCATGATACCTAGTCGAATGGTAGACGATTTAATATTCGTACGTTTATATCAGAGGTTCTCAATATTTTCCGTCTTGCGAAATCGTATTTTCCAATGATACTGCAGAGGTGATAGTGTATATTATTATTTATATTTATATTTTTTAACTTGTCATTGGTGATACCAATAACCAGTATCGAAATAAAAAAATATATATTGAACGTTACAATACTACTCACAATTAATATATCTTTCATATAAAATTATTTTTTTTTTTTAAATTGTGATGAATATAAGAAATGGTGCTTTCTATTTTAAATAATTCCGCGGCACGCTCAATCCAAGAACATGGAACCGTCGTCGAGAACGTCTGGTTTACACGATATTCATAAGTACATAATATAATCTTACGATAGATTTAGTTCAGAAATATTATCTCGAATTGAAATTTAAAAAAAAAATAACAAACGTCACTTATGAATTATTTATGAAATGTATGGTGTGCGGGCCGTAAATATTATTATGAATTATATTGTTATATGTACTCAAATAACACACTGAACGCCGTATGCATTAATTTTCGGGCGAGTTCTATATGATATTATGATTATTTTCATAATTTATGACGTTTGATATTTCTGCTCATTTAATACCAAATAGTTTCCAATATAAATGTTTGCAAGCCGTCTGGTAACGCAGTAGTCGACGAGGTCGATGAATATTTCCTCTGTAAGACATGCGATACACGTGTGTTCGACGTTCGTCTTTACTTTGTATGCATTTGAAAACTAATTATTATTGTTTATATTATATAGAGCAAAAAAAAATTCTAAGGGGGAAAAAATTATCTCACGCGTATTAATTTGTACAAAAAATAAATAAATAATTCAGTAACATTTTCATGTTTAATCTATTTGAACAAGACAATCCGTAAATTTCAGTAAGCGGTACACACACCGCTTTCTACTTTCGTAATTTTTTTCGCACCTACTATATACGCGTGTTCCTCGTTTTTCTTTTTTACAGCTGTGAGGGGGTTTGAGCTCCTACCTCGTCGCATCCGAGTATATGATGCCAATATAGATCTCCGTAATATTGTGATTCTCTCGACGAGCGTATAATTTATTCTTGCAATTCTTAGTTCATCGTCAGTACAATAATATGCTCGTGCGATATGATCAGATTCCTGCAAATAACTGTCTGTGCAATAACATGTGCAGTAGTATCATATTATTATTACACTGTGTTAGTGTAGAATATATGTGCTACCTATGTAGAAAACACAGGCACGTGTGTGTGTTTGTTTATTATTTTTTTTTGTCTACACTCGATTCACGTGCGAATATGCTTTCACCAGTCACCACCCGTGTTGACTGTTCGCCAACGTTATTCGCCATTTAAGGAGCGGTGCCCTTTAACTGCGCAGCACACGATTGCATCTCGAAACGTTTGACGTCCTCAAGTGCTTTTTTATTCAAATTTTATCAAATATAAATCGATACATTTCCATATTATCGTGTACCTAGGTATCCGCAGTGCGAATCGTACGATTTTGAATACAACGCAATTATTTTTATTCTGCAGTTATTATTACCTATACTTATATAGGAAATAAATTAAATTAACCTGTAACAGCACTATAATTTATATATAATATTATGCACGTGGATAGATTGTTTGTTTGGTTTTCCAAACATACCCATAATATTATAATAAAGTCAATTATTTCAAAACCCATAAAAGTATAATATTTACATCGTGGCAATACGATATTGTTATTACGTATTTTACTTTTGTCATTATTCAGTGATATTTTTAAGTTGAAGGTGAACTTTAACAACCGTCCATAATATATTTCTCTTAAATGAATATTAAGTAAATCTAAATTTAGACGCACAATATTAGGTATATAATACGACGGTAAAAAGTAATGCATTATGACGTGTACCTACTGATATAATTGTACTATGTACATTGTAATAATTCTCTACAAACATAAATTAAATCTGTCGTATTTATATTATGTTTTCTGTTTAGGCGTTTCAAAGATGTACTCATCATACGAACTTATCATCATCGGACGGTTTATCATCGGTATCAACTCCGGACTTAACGCTGGACTGACCCCAATGTACCTGGCCGAGATCTCTCCCATGAATTTACGTGGATCCGTAAGTATACTGTTTTCACGAATGGCACTTTTGCAGTATATGTAGAATTTTATGCATATAAAATATATGTGCAATTTTTGTTTTTTGATAATTCAAAGGCTAAGTTTACTAAAAGATTTTTGTTTTTGACAGGTCGGAACTGTTTACCAACTCGTCGTTACAATTTCGATTTTGATTTCCCAAATATTGGGTTTGGACTACATTTTGGGTACTGCTGAGCTTTGGCCCATACTATTGGCCTTAATCATCGCGCCAGCCATATTCATGTTCGTCACATTGCCCTTCTGCCCGGAGTCACCAAAGTACACGCTGATCAACAAGAAGAAGGACATCGAAGCCGAGAGAGGTAATGATATATATCTATTATTTAGCCTAGAGTTGTAAAAGATACTTTTTAAAAGTATTCAAATAATTTTTTAAGCTTAGTTTTATCGTATATTGTTTGATCAAATTATCTGGTACATAGATCAATGTAGTGAATTCACTGAATTTTTACCATTGAGTAAATACTTGGTCAGTTATGTATTTGAATTATGCTTTTACTAGATTATTTTACTTCAGGGCTACACTTGTTCACCTATAATCAATGCATACTACGATGCAATACAATTAAAATATATATACTTCAGTACTCGATGAATGTGATTCGCCTGGATTTTGGTTAGGACGCTTGCTCGATCGTGGGTTTTGTGTGTGTTTTACGGTTTTCCGGACCTTGGTGAAATTGAGTGACTCAGTGACGTGTACATTTCGACTTCTAATAGTAAACATATAATATTATACAAATAATAGCAGGATTTGATTTTACCTACACAAAGAAATTCGACAATTATATTCGTTTTCTGATCAGTCTTGGACTGTTACAGCCGCGATTACAATTGCACACGTCATAAACCTTATACCCACTATGGGTTTTTGTTTGTTTGTAATAACGTCTTCTTAAACACATTGTAACTTTTCGTGTAGGACTGCAGTGGCTGAGAGGAACGATCGAAGTGCACGACGAGATGGATGAAATGAGAGCCGAAAATGAAGCGATGAAGGTCATCCCACGTGTAACTCTCCGTGAGATGTTGTCGAACCCGATGTTGAAAACTCCACTCGGAATATCTGTGATGATCATGTTGTGCCAACAATTGTCCGGTATCAACGCCGTAAGTATATACCCATAACTTTTATAGTATATAGGTAACTTTCTAGTGTACGATATAATATGTCCTTATAAAATATATTATTATTCATTCGGAGTTTGCGAAATTATATATTTTGTGATAATATAATATTATTATTCCGAGACACGCGTGGAACGTTTTTTTTTCTACATTTGTTCGTGTGTTTCACAAATGTTCGTCTAAAAGTGTTTGGTTTCAATTTTAGACGAGCTGTCATTATGTAGCTGAAACTGTACACTAATACAACTATCTACTACCATCGCTTCAAATATAAAATTATCGACCGGTCATTTATTTTATTTTATTTATACATATACAACACTCGAACGCGCTGCAGTTAATTTAACAATTTGATTCTGCGACTCAGACCCTATGTCCTAATGCTGCACACCTCTATTGTATCACGATAATTGTAAAACTTTTTATTATTTCCAGGTCATGTTCTTCTCCACGAAAATCTTCAATATGGCTGGCATGAGCAATGACGGAGCCAAGTACGCCACACTCGGCATGGGTTCACTCAACGTGTTAATGACGCTGATCTCTCTGTTTTTGGTTGAACTCACCGGTCGCAAGACTCTGTTAATGATTGGATTCTCTTCCATGTTCGTCGTCACCGTTATGCTAACCATCGCCCTGATGTTTGTGGTGAGTGCATGTCTATGACATTTAGATTCCTGCCTTACATTAAAATTATATGTTTATGTATCGTTATGCCGAGGCGGATTGTTATTGGAGTTGACTTTTTTTTTTTAATGGAAAACATGCTTTCTTATATTATTATGAATGTTTACCTATTAAACTATTAGTGAAGATGAGATTAAAGGCGTAGATGGATACAATTTCATATTTCAATATCAGATTTCATAAATACGCAACTGCGAGACTTTGTCGTTGTTACAATTACTAATCGTTTTTTAGTCTAATTCTGTATTTTTAGAACTAAATTTCAAAAATATTACAATCCAGAAATAATATGATATTGCGGCCTTCTATGCTAATAAACAGGACATTACAATTAATGTGTATGTGTAACTGCTGAATATTGAAGTCTAATAACGAAATTCAAAAAAGGAACAGTGCCTAAAAAGAAAAAAAACCATTGTCCATTATGTCAATTTTATTGACATGTTTAATTATTATCGGTACACATCATGAATCTTGATGTAGTAATTAATCATGCCATATTTATTAAAATGTTATGACGAAAATATTGAACAACGCAATATTCATAGCTTATAATTATTGTAAGAATGTACGCTGATTTATTTCTTCTTCAAAAAAAAAATATAGTAACTCTTTCGCGCTTTATTAACAACCGCCGAAAGCTTATTATAACACATTATTATTGTCTATTTTAATATTATATTAATTGATCGTTTATTTTTGTTCTAACAGAATGCCAGTTCCATTGTGTCCGGTTTGGCCGTGATACTCGTCATGGCCTTCGTCATCGCGTTCGCCGTCGGCCCAGGATCCATCCCGTGGTTCTTGGTGTCCGAACTGTTCAACTCGTCTGCCCGACCATTGGCCACCAGCATAGCCGTCGGAGTCAACTGGACTGCCAATTTCGTCGTTGGCCTCGGTTTCCTACCTCTGCAGGTAACGACAATAAATGCAATAAAGTTTAGGTATACCAGGCCTGTCTGATGGTATAGACCATCGTGGTATCCTCCGTAGCGGCGAGGTTAAGGCCTTATTAGATCACAAGATTAACAATTGTAACTTATTTGGGCCTGGTATAGAGCATAGTGGTTTGCCACAGTCACTAATGTGTTTGCAGCAAACATCGTCGGCGTCGCTAGCTCTCGGATGGGTGACCACCCGAGTTTTTAGCGACATATCCTCGCTCCATATAAACACGTGCATTTAGTTATTCAACAAACCGTAACAGCTCCACACACACTAAATGGTCTGGCTATACCGAGGGTTATTGATAAATCTAACAATTTTACGTACAAGTTCTAGTTTTTCCATGATACGTTTTTTGACTTTTCTGACTGTTTTAAAAACAATAACTGAAAACTTTTTACTTTTGAGCCACAAATATATTATCTACTGGATTCAATTTGCTAGCAGAAAACGTCCTCAAAAATTAAAATTGGAACATTTTTTATTCTGCCTAAAAGTGAAGTCATAAACTCCCCCTCCCCTAACTTTGTAAAACCATAACATCAATCGCCTAGCTCAGAATCTAAACTGCAATAATTAATAATAACATTCACACATTTATTAATTTATATAAATATATACTTTTTGTTTGCTCTACGCAGGAAATGTTGCAATCAAACGTGTTCCTCATATTCGTCGTGTTGCTCGCGCTGTTCGTGTTGTACGTGTACAAAAAAGTTCCAGAAACCAAGAACAAAACTCTGGAAGAGATTCAAATGGGTTTCAGACAGGAATCGTACAAATAATCAGGCGCGTCCTGTGTTGCATAATAGTAATAATAATAATACTATGACACCACCACCGATAAGAAGATTCCTCAGCCAGAAGCTATATATAATACAAATACATATATTATATATATATTATAAGAGTACCTTTTTCACAACAATACAAAAAATATTTATTTGGTAGAAAAAAAACTCAAATCATTATACAGTTGTAATTTAGATAAATTGAACCCCTTCCCCCGTCCCGAGATTATTATGTTAATGATTGTACATGTTGCATATTGCACTGAAAAAAAAACACTTTGAAATAATATTATATTTTATACCGTGCCGTTATTTCTGCGCCACCCACAGTTTTATAGTGGTCATCAACCTAATTCGATCCTCAAAAAATCTTCCATTTTAGTAATCGTCGTCGTTGATTTTTCATCAGATGTTTTTTTTTTGTTCTCTGTTCTCATCATCAACATTTTTGCCAATAGTTTTAATACTCGTAAAATTGTATTTTATCACGGGTAATGATCATATTTTAATTTATTTTATTATATTTTTTTTGTGTATTTTTTATGAAATAAAAATGTAATTAATTTTATCATTGCATCATAATACTATTATCCTACCTTCTATTATTGATCCCTCAATGAATATTAACAAATCTTATAACTATACTACCATAGTGAAGATCGATCAAAATATGTATAACTATGTACCTATCTGTTAACTTATAATTTTAAAAGAGAATAATGTTTGATTGTAATTTAAATAGACTAACTATTAATGTGTTATTTGCATAATTATTTTTTTAACTGACACATTATTTTTATATACATATTATATAATTCATAAGTTTTCAGGTGGAACGTGATATTACTACTGATTTAGTAGTTAACCGGATGATAATAATTAAATGTTAGATAAAAGATATTTATTATATATATATACTATTAGGGAATTGAAAAGAGGTTGCATTTAACGTATCGTTTGTATACAACATAATTATTTTTTTTCCTAACTTTTCATATTGTAAATGTCAATATATCATTAGATAATTTATAATATTATAATAATGCCCTTTCTAATAGATATATCCTAATCGAACCCCTGAAGTGAATTCAATGTTCCAGAGTAAATTGTTGTTGTTATTTTTCAAAATTATTAATTGGATAAAAAAATAAACACCTTTGAACTGGTTTTAAGTAGAAAAAAACTTATGATAAGATTAGAAAATATGTTATTTTTTTTTTGTTTTTGGTTAAACTTTATACCAGTATAATATTATGCATAATATATAATGAAAAATGGATTTCAGATGTTTAGTTAAATTTCAGTAACTAACACAATATTACAATTTAGGTATTCACCCGATAGTACTCTACCTGTTATATAATAATATACATGTATATTTACATATTATTTAAATTATGAACAATTCTTATTAGACAAATATTAATTTACAATAAATTATAGTTAAATTTTTTTTTTACTTATACTAATTAACATATTATTGGATTTAGAATTAGAATATAATATATTAAAGCCATACGATATTTTTAATTTTGTATGTATATTAATTATTATCCATCCATTTTAAGACAAGACGTTTTATATTGGCCATCAATTGAATATAATTATATTTTTCAGTACGAATAATAAAAAAGCTTTTATAAAATCTGTAACACATGAATATACCTCTACCAAAAATTAAAGACTTTAAACTTTTGTAAATCAAGTAAAATAAAACCTTGATATTGTATTATTTCCAATCCTAATTAAAATATTGATGTGTATAAATAATATTGTTATTTGTAACGCACACACATGTTGAATACAAGTACCAATGTGTAGGAAGGTGTCCGTCAAAAAAAATTATATAATACTATTATAAAAATAATAAAGATTCTAAAAATATATTTATCTCGAATTTCATATTTTATGACTGTTAGTCTAGACATTTTTTTCAACCTCTATACATTTCTGAAATAGTTTATTTATATTTTATAGGTTTGTTGATTAAATCAAAACTGTGTCGGAGACAAGTGTGTAAAAACTATTCTTTATATAAACATTTTTATTAACCTAGAAAATTATAGTATAATTGGTATAGTTCTTTATTCGTATTAATTTGTGAATAATATTACCTGCATTAGATACACATAATATTAGAACTTAATTAAACACTCAGTGTAGCTATCATATGGCTGTTGCGAGTAATAAACAAATGAAACATTAATATTCCTGTGTACTTCAACAAGTCCTAACTGTAGTGTGATAACCTATCAGTGAACTTGACATTTCAATGCCTTTTATATGAATTAAAAAATAAATAAAAATAAAAACCTAAAAAAAAAAAAACAGAAATAAGATATATGAATCAAAGTTATTAAGACGTGTTAACTCAAGTTCAGCATTGTCTATTTGTAAACCTTAAAACTATACTGGTGTTATTACTTTGACTGTAATGACTAATAACGGTTTCCGAAAAAAATACGATTAAACTTTGAATCTGGCAACACATTGTATTCGATCATTTGAAACACGGACTTATTAACAGGAAAAAAACCAATGCCTGGTGTGCCTATCGTGTCTAATTAAATGTAAGACTTTACAAGTTTTTTTATTTTAATTCACACTTTTGTATTTACTCCACATTAAACAAAGCTAATTGAATTATTAAATAATTAGTATTCTGTACCCATACTGTTTACATACTAGCCAAACTGGCCCAGCATAGTATACACTTTGAAATGTATAAATTAAAATACAAATTATATTTTTATAGTAGCGATAACTATAATAGACGAATAAACTTATCAAGAATAATAAATTATTATTATTAATAATCAAGTGCGTAGTAAAATAGGTATTATATTATTTTAAATGCCATAATAAGTATTATGTTATATTAATAAGCGATACAAAACTCTATTTGATTACAATCACATAATTATTATATTATAAACAAATACTATTTCGCATCGATAATTACATTTATTTGGCCAGTGGTCTATAATATAACTGCGAATAGGTACGCAATGTAGTCGAAAATCAGAAATTAATGTGTACCCACTTATACCTACAGTACCGTAATAGGTATTACGAAACGACTATAAAAATAAAAATACAATTTAATGTCGAGTGCATGATATTATTATAACTGTTAATTGTTACGATCGTATTTTTGTTTAAGTGTTATATGTTGATTTTGAATGTACAGATTATCTATTTGCATAGCTATATTAAACATATACAGTCGAGCTTCGATAACTGTCGAATTTCAAAGGAGATAACAATATTAACTTGTGCGTTTTTTGAGTTGTATACTTTAAATGTAACTTGTAAACAGTTCGAGAGACAAGAAAAAAAATTCGAATTGTGAAGCCTTTTGAACTGTCGAGACCCGATTGTATTAAAACATAATATAAGTAAAATTTACTACGCTTAACCATACAATTACAATGACAATAAAACTCGTTTGTATAATATTATTATATTGATACCTAATCGTATGCATTATTATTTATTATAATCCGTCAGTAAACTCTTAACGACAACTTGGTGAATTAGATTATAACACATATTTTATTCGAAGTGATATCAAATAAATCATGTAATATTATTATTGGTTATTGGTTTTTATTTATGTGTTGACACCTGCTTAACTACACTACTCAATAATATTGATAACGATAGTCTTATGAAAGTCACTAGTAAAATAAATCGTATCAATATTGGTTATTGGTTTTTATTTATTTTTCATCAGACGTATAAACACTGTAATATTGAAACGGCAACTATCTGATTTAGTTGCCCACACGTACTTACCCGATCCAACACCATTAGTACAACAAATAAGCGATTACGCTCTCAGGAGGTGACGTCTGATGCCATCATCAACATTAAGCACATAATAATAATTTTATTATTTTTATATTTTTCAAAAATATTTTTGCAGATTACTGGTTTTCACCGAGCCAACTCGTGTAGAGGCCAATAATGGGATATTTATTAAAAAATAATTTCATGTAGTTACCCTTAATACGCTCGTGCCTTTTGTAAGAGTATAATATTATTATAAATGTATAAATTATTATACAGTTGAGACTCGAGAACTCGAATCTCAAGAGAAATAAAAATAAACTCGAATTATGTATTTTTCGAGTTTATACATCAGACACAACTTAAAAATACAACAAAGGTGAAGAAAAAAATTCGAGCTGTGGAGATTTTAGAGTTATCGAGACGGCTGTACATATTATAATATTATACATTTAAGGCGGCGTATTGGATAGGCAATTCACGGGCATCTTTCTGCCATCATCATTATTAGTTACGATCATAGAGTAATATTACTCTATGGTTATGATATAAAAATATTTTGTGTTATTATGTTTTAGTTCGTATGATAAAAAAAATATATTTTGTATTTGCATATCATGTCATATTTTTTAATAAAATATGTCTGTTTTGCAGGGAAAATATTTTCTCACCCGTGAAACAGTTATTTGAAAATTGTTATTTAAGGAAAATAAACTGTGAGTTATTATGTGAGATTGTGAAGTCATCAAATCATTTCACAGAATAGTTTTCAATATTTTGATTTGTCGAAAAAAGGTCAATATAAATAGGAAATAAGTGCCGCGCGGCTCTATCATAACATCTATTATTTTTGTAACTTCATGTCATCTTACACAGCAATCGGCTGTGTTCCGTACTTCAACTTTCGACCTCCACAAGACACAAATGCACAATAAAACAAGTACGGGCATCAATGAACAAACAACGCAGTTTTTTTCCATGATTAATACGTGTATTTCGTTAACGTGTTCACAATTGCTCACTCATTCAACATACCAAAAAAAAAAAAAAAAACAATTGCAAGTAATAATAATATCAGGTTCTAAAACATGGTGACTTAAGTTATTCGACATTCACTAAAATATGTTTCGTCGACGACGGCTTGACCACGTGCAGCTTGTCGTCGGTTGTTCGGTACATGGCTTACATAATATAATTGGATGTTTGATTTTTTTTCAGTTATTCTATTACATTCGAATCCAACAAAATTACTGCCAAATGGCTACACTCTGGCAGCATCGACTAGATCTGTGATATAATTATTAAAATTACGGAGAAAAAATGTCGAATAATTATTTGATATTACGTTGCTTCTACAGTGTACACAAATGATAACAAAATATTAGGCAACATTTTTATACATGTATAATACGGTTCAAACGAATTCATTATTTAAATAATTATTAGAACATCGCAAAGGGATAAAAATTCATAAATTAACATATACAGCAAAATCACTGGAATTGAAATACAATTAATGAAAAACAGTTTTTTTTTTAAGTTGGACATTGTAATATACCAATTACATGGTTCGTGTTTAAATCAGTTGGGTTGTAATACTAATAATATGTAAAATTATAAATGATAATTAATCATACTGCAGCATAGTCCACTATTGTTATGATTACAATATTGCACAACAGTTATGCTATTTCAAGAACAACGCAATGTATTATTGATTAATTTTTTATTTAAAACTAAAAAAGTTACTCGTGCAAAGCATTCACAGGAGAGAAAAAAAATATACTATGCACATTGACAAGACGAACACATATTTTGTGATCTAATTTTTCATCGTCGAAGATAATATTTGTGTTACAAAATAATATTATGGAATAATACCTAATACAACGAACAGTTTTATAAAATTCTATTTAAACAGGTGTTTATTATAATTGCATTTTTATTAATAATATTTATCCTTCTTTTTAACGCATCATTACTATAAAGAACAAAATACATGACATGTTTATAACTATATAATAATAGTAATCTAAATTCATACTTCACACAGTTATATTAAGTTGTTGTATGTAATATTTTTATTATTATCATTTTTTTTAAAAATATTTATTATGAAACATGCTTAAAAAAACACTTATATATTATTTTTGATTAAACACCGAGTTATATAATTTCCATTTAATATTATAATATATTCTAGAATGCTGAGTGTCTATACTTATTGTAGTTATTATAATATAAACGTATATATTGATGTGTAATATCATAATTATTGTTTGGAATTTGATAATATTTACTTCCATTATATAATAGTATAATTGATACGACATAAATATAATAATACCTTGGTTAAATCACTTAAATCTAAATCAAACATTTTCATATTGGATTTAACACGTATTGTTTATATTATAGTTTAAGTCTAATATTTATTTGCGTTGCATTCACTGCATTGTCATTGAAATTAAATTAGACGATTTCATTTTATTTTGATTTATCGATAGATGCAGTGTTTCTGTCTTACAACTTAATACAATATTGTTATTATTGAGGGGTTTTTTTATTACAAAATATCGTATAAATATATGTGAGTACGTTAAACATGAATACAAATATTAGTTTAGCTCTACGTACACGTGTGTTGAATTTAAAACGCATAAATTCTAATTCATATTAATCGTGCTAATTGTTTGCTATCCAAACTTTTGAAAGTTGAATTATCTTAATTATTCGCACCTATATATAATATTATGTCGGTGCGACAAAGATAATTTTATTTTTATTATATTTTTACAGTTAATTTGAAAAAAAAAAAAAAAAGGAATTTATTCGATTTATTCGATAGTCTTAGAGAATCGGTTAATCGTCTAAACTCTCTAAAACCCCTATCGTATACCTACTATATTCTTTACACTATGTTATATTATTTTAAGTGTTTATTAGCATTAATGTAGTGAGTATAGGTACGTCGAATGTCTATAGCTACGTCGAGCACGTCATGCAAGTTTAGGTATGTGTGTGATTGCGACGGTTAATATTATATTAATTGCCGGTTAAGTTTATCTATGTCGTACCTATATCGAATCACGAAAACGAGTTGAGTTTTCAACTCAAACCCAGTGGGCAGTAAATTCAATATTGTTACACTCGAGCTTGATCGTTTGTATCATTATCATTATTATTATTATTATTATTATTATATATTGTCATTGTGATAGTATACCATTGCGATATATATATAGATCAATGCTAGCGCTCTGAGGCGCGATGGGATATAATATAATATGTTATCGTCATTGGATAACAATAATATTGTATTTGTCCTGTTCTCTTTTTCGTTTCAATAAACGGTTAGGATGTTTCACATGGTGTAGTATGCCAGATAAATCTGCGCCAAATCACTTCTCTGGAGTTGTAGAGGTGCACTACAACGAAAACGCTATCGTTGCCAAAAAAAAAAAAAAAACAATCCGATCTTCATCGTCGTCACCATAATAGTATAATGGTCATCTTTTACGCCTTTTCTCCTCTTGTCAATACCGCGCGCAAGCAGAATATAATTGTTACATAGAACTTACGTCGCGATCTCATTTCGATCGATTTCCGGATATATCGCTTGAAAATACAATATTATATATTATTATATTAACGCCGGACGTGCGTGTGGCCGTGTGGGGTAGGTGGGTAAGTTTGCGTCATTGTGGGTACACCTCGTTTGGGCCGTCGCCGAGATGGGCAGTTGCATCCCGCGAGTGGGATTTAAACATTTTGTGAAATAAAAAACGTACTGCGCTGAAAGATGACATAATCGATAGTGGGTTAGTGGGTCGACGAAGACTTGGTTAGGAAATGGGTGTGGGACGTGTAGGCACGTACAAAATATTATGTCACTGGTGGTGTTTACGAAATCTCCCTATTGCTGGGGATGGGTAGAACTTTATTCTTATTATGTTTAAATCCTAATAATTATGGGTGCCGGGCGTTTTTCCTCACCATCCCGTGCAATATAGACAAGTCATATAGAATGTAAGTTAAAGGTATTAAAATATCATGTGGTATTGTAGATGTGAATTATTTACATTTCCGTCAATTATCGACTGTTCAAATGTAAACTGCACTATGGAAGTTGTGACATTAAAATGTATATATAGTTGACAAGTCGCACAAATAAAATCATGAACACTGTAGTTCATGCGCTAACTGTTGTATTATAATATTATTTACACACCTCCGTAACTACAGCTGGAGAATAAAACGAGATAATAATACCATAGTAGATAAGTGTGTAAGGATAATATATGGCTATCCTTTAAAATTTGAAGAACTCGATAATGAGTGCAAAGCGGGAGAAGAATTTGAAAAAATAAACAAAACAACCGGTTTTCGACCATATTTGACTACCTATACTTGTTTGTTGTTGTGCACAGTGGTCCAACACGAATCTCGTCACGTGGATTTATATAATATATTTTGACACATTTGGCTTTGGCACCCAAACCGCGGAAAAGTTCATAAGAATTGTGCCGGTGAAACTAGACGATTTCCAAGCGATTATCGCAAGTCGCCCGAGCAACGCTCATCGAATGCCCGGACATCTATCTGTCCCCTTTAACCGTATACACCGTGACCATAATATATACATGCCTC